>NC_141534.1:194600000-194730000 GCF_021556685.1 Rattus norvegicus
AGGAGAAGGAAGGATGGGCGGGAGAGAAGTTTGAAGGAAGAGGAGGAGACGAGAAGAGAAAGGGAGAGACGAGACGGAGAGAGGGGAGAAGCCATGGCAGGTGATGTTAAGATTCTGCTCTGTGGGGGCTAGGGATTTAGCTCAGTGGTAGAGCGCTTATCTAGGAAGCGCAAGGCCCTGGGTTCGGTCCCCAGCTCCGAAAAAAAAGAACCAAAAAAAAAAAAAAAAAAAAAAAAAAGATTCTGCTCTGTGTATTTACAGGTTGTTATTAATGTTCTCAAGGGATGGATGGTACCGGGCTTTGTATGTTTAAGTGGGCAATTATATCTTATCAATTGGATCTAAGATTATTGTGTTATGTGTTCTTTTATGTGAGGGTTTGAGTGTAGGAAAGTGTGTGGCTGGGCTGTGTTTCCGCCAAGATATCTAGCAGATATCTTGGGCCACCGTGGCGCGGACCTAGTGGGGTAAAAGACACCGTTACTCTTTTTTATTTTTATATTTTTACAACAACATCTCTCTATCTTTTTGTTTTTGTTTTTTGAGAAAGTCTGGCCTTGAGCTCCCAAACCTCCTACCTAGGCCTTCTGAGTGTGAGGATCGGTAGGTTATGCACACCCACACCTATGTGTGGATGCCAAAGACCAAACCCTAGTGTCCCTCAGCATGGGATGAAACTCAGTTTTCAAGCTTCCATGGCAAGTACTTTATCAGGCTGGTCTACCCTCCCAGCCCATCCTCTCTATTATGGAGAAAAACAAATCACCACAACATTTTTGGCCTCCTTTATAGCTAAATGATGCTTGTTCTTTGTTATTTTCAAGGTTGGGTAAAAGCCTGCCCAACCTTCGAACCCACTTTAACTACCATTTTACTATTTTTTTAATGTGCATGTTTTGCCTGCCTGTATGGAGCTCCGGTAGGCACTCAGTCTCAGTCTGAATCCTACCTGACTTCCTAATGGAATTCAAAATTCAGCTGAATTTTGAGATGTGCACCATGTCCAAGCTTGATGAACTAGACCCTGTTTCTGGAATTACAGAGAGTTGTGAGCCACCATCAGGGTGCTGGGAACTGAACACAGCTCTTCTGGAAGCCAACCCTATCATTTCGCTCTCTCCCTCTTCTCCTTCTCTTCTCTTCTCTTATTTTGTTTTTTTTCCCAGACAGAATTTCTCTCTGTAACCCTGGCTGTCCTGGAACTCACTTTGCAGACCAGGCTGGCCTCGAACTCAAGAGATCTGCCTGCCTCTGCTTCTTAAGTCCTGGGATTAAAGGCGTGTTCCACTATCATTTTCTTAATAAAGACTTCTCGAAATACCCAAAAGTTTGTTTCAGATTCTACACTACAAGCTTATGCCTATCTACCAGTGTATTTCGTCATATTACATTAGTTTATGAGACTATTTGAAAATGATTGTAACCTCTAGGAAAGGGGCTATGGTCACTCAGCACTTTAATGTTTAATACCAAACATACTGGGTTTCAGTCTGTATCCGGGCATCAATTTAGACCCCCAATATTTACCAGTTGTGTTATCTTGAAGAAACTATTTAGCCCATTTATGCCTGATCCCCCTTGTCAAATACAAGTCCAGGGGCTGGTAAGCCTTAGAAATTAAGGGTGCCTACTATTTTTCTAGAGGTTCTGAGTTTGGTACTCAGGGTCCACATCAAGTGGCTCACAATTGCCAGTAACTCCAGCGTTAGAGGATCCAACACTTTTCCGGCCCCTGAGGGAACCAAACATAGGTGGCACACACTGATAAAATGAAAGCTTTTTCTTAAAGACAGGGCATTAACAGTAATGACCTCAGTGTTCTGGGGTTGGAGATTTAGCTCAGTGGTAGAGCACTTGCCTAGGAAGCGCAAGGCCCTGGGTTCGATCCCCAGCTCCGAAAAAAAGAACCAAAAAAAAAAAAAAAATGACCTCAGAGTTCTGTACAAACATTAAATGGTTCATCATAAAATGCTTGCAGCACTGCCTGGGACGAGACGTTCTCCTAAATGTCTGCCTCCCGCAAAGCCAAATAGACAGGCCAGAATTCGGCCTAACGAAAGAGGAAGGGCACGCATATGCAAAGCGTCTTAGAAGAGATTTTGAATCTCCTGGAAGCCTTTTCAAGATGAAAACAGCATCCAGTTCCAAGGCTAGAAGGAAAGGATTTTCCTTTGCCGTGTGATTTTACAAGGCCGCTGAGAGCAAGCCTTCAGCCGGAGTGGGATCTCTGGACAGCCAGCCAGACACCGCGTCTCTTCACTGCTCAGTCTTTACAGATGGGAGGCTGCCCGGCCTTATAGACGCCACAAACTGAAACGCACAGTAAGCGTGCAGGCTCTAGACAGGGGCTGGAGCCCCAGCAGGGTCTCAACCCCGTCTAAACTCCCGAAGGCAGCGAATAGAGGACAGGCGGCGCCCACCCCTACGCGGTCTAGCCGGCGTCCCCCCGCCCTTCCGCCCGGCCAGGATAGTTCGGGACAACCGCTACTCTGTAAGTTTCACACACGATGCCCCCTCCTCTTGGCCCGCGTACCTGAGCTGGCCGACGCCATCTCCCGTTGCTGCGGCTTTTTCTTAGCCCTAACGTTCATATCCCTCCCTTCTTCGGACCGCTTCTCTCTTTTGAATTGCCGGGGTCCGGCCTCCCTCTCAAATTCGACCAATCACGGCTACTTACCGCCGGAAGTTTCCGTTCTAACTCTCCGTAATTCGGCCGTCTCGGGCTCGCTTCCGGTCTTGAAAGCAAAAGTTCCCATGGATGGGGCTCTGAAGTCTGTCACCAAGTGGTGGGCACCTCAGGGCCCTGCACTTTCAGGCTTTTTAATGTCCAAGTTGGGATTGGCAAAGTGCAGACTTTCACCCTACTCTTCCTTCTCAGTTACAAATCTGAAAGCACTTGATTGATTCTTTATTCAAAGTTTCCAGCTCTGAATACAATTTTTGCCTTTTGGAGAAGACAGATCTCTCTTTGTAGCCCTGGCTGACCAGCTGTCCTGGTGGACAGGGGAAAGTTTCTTCTTTGAACTTGACACACACACCTCTGCCCCCCCCCCCCCCTTTTCCGTGGGAAAGTTCCCATCCCTGTGCTAGAATCTTGGGATGAAATGTTCCTGCTAATTGCATGCTTTTGGCTTCTAGTAAAATGCTTGCTTTCTTTTGCCCTACAACTGTCAACCAGGATGTCGTTTTTCTGTGCTCTTTGCTTTTAAAAGCTGTAAAATGCAGTTGAGACTGCTTTTTGAAGAGTTTCTTTCCAGGAATTCGCCGGCCACTTAATACAGATTGTCAAATCAGACTTTGGCCACAATGAGTGGTCTTTGAGTCTCTGCCTAGTAACACTGAAACTCACTATGTAGACCAGGCTGGCCTTGAACTCACAAAGATCTGCGGGCCTCTGCCCTTGGAGCTGCAACGGGAAGGGACCGAAAACTGGGAAGGACAACAGTGAGACTGAGTATCTTTATGTAGCCCTTGCTGTCCCAGAATTATGCAGACTAAACTGGACTCAAACTCACATAAGCCTGTCTGTCTCTGCCTTCCTAGTGCTGGGATTAAAGACAGGAGTCAAAGCTGTGTGCCACTACACCCAGCTAAATTCAAAGATAGTAAATTTAGCACAATTTACAATTCTAGAATGAAACCCCATTTCACACGGTTTAGTGACTCAAGGTTAACTTCATGGCAATGGAAACTGGATTGTTTGACATTATGGTTATTACCTCTGAATTCTTACAAGAAAACTTTCAGTTTGATGATGTAAAAACTTTGCACCACATACCACTTTTTTGTTGTAGCTGTTGTTTGTTTGTTTGTTTGTTTAGAAACAGGCTCTCTCTAGGTGTCTCTGGTTGTCCTGGAACTTACTATGTAGACCAGGCTAGCCTCGAACTCACAGAGATCCTACTGCCTCTGTCTCTAGTTCTGCAATTAAAGGCATGCACCACCACACACAGCTATCATACACATTGTTAAAAAATTTAAAAACATTTTTAAGAACAAGTTTTCCAGAATCTTTAGCTTCTTCTTCTATCTCCCTGCTTCATCATGCTATGTCTTTATTGTCCCATAACTGACTTTTTCCTTTCTCAGCACTCGGCCAGATATTTACTGAAGGCAAAACACACAAAGAGACAGACTCATCAGACAGGGAAGGGGTCCGGAGTTGGTGTCCCCAAGAACTGATGTTTTGTCTGGCATTCTAGAATCAAACGTATGCTGCAAATATTCTCTCATTTTCCCAGTCATTCCTAAATCGACTACAGCTTAGCCTCAGCTTTGTGAAATTCCCAGGAACTCTGTCTAAATTAATGACATTCTGGTAGCCAACGATGGATCCTTCGTGGCATTAACCACTCCATCACATGTCTTTTCCTGTTCCCGTGCACCACTCCTCATTTCCACTACTTTCTAAACCTTCCATTCTCCTCTTACTGGTACCAAACAGCAAGCATTGGCATTCTCAATTCCTACTGTAGCCTTCTTTTTATTTTACATACACACAGTTTCCCAGCACTGGAACACCATTACTTTTACACTAATAACCCGATAATCTATCCTAGCTTTAGACCTGAATCCAGCTACTTGAAACAATGTGCATAAACTTGGAGATTATGCTCAATGAAATAAGCCAGGCCCCCCAAAAAAATAAATAAATAAGGACAAAAAGTAAAAAGTACTTCATTTCATTTACATATGGGAGTAGGAAATAGAACGACGGTTCCCAGAGGCTAAAGGAGGGGTGGCTGAGGAAAGGACAGATGCTGATCCCAGTTTACAAAGCTTCTGTGTGGATGAGGGAAAGGAGAGCTCTAGTGCAGAGAACAGTGTGGGTCAGAATCGTACACCACACAGCCCAGAACTGACAAAGGAGTAGCTGTGTTTTTTTGTTGTTGTTGTTGGTTTTTTTGTTTGTTCTTGTTTTTGTTTTTGTTTTGTTTTTTTTTTTTTTTGGTTCTTTTTTTCAGAGCTGGGGACCGAACCTAGGGCCTTGCGCTTCCTAGGCAAGCGCTCTACCACTGAGCTAAATCCCCAACCCTGGAGTAGCTGTGTTTGTTCTTCAGATACATCTTGCCGTGTGTCAATGGATGGATTGGCACTTTCTGTGTAGGCTAGGCTGGCATCAAAACTAAGGTGATCCACCCTCCGTGTGTTTGAGTTACAGCTATGGTCCACCAGGCTCAGCTTTTTGTTTCTGTTGTTTGGTTTTGTTTTTCAGGATAGTTTTTCTGTGTAAACCTGACTGTCCTGGAACCCTGTAGACCAGGCTGGCCTGAAGAGATCTGCCCGTCTCTGCTGGAATTAAGACAAGCACCATCACCCAGCCTATTTTGGGGGAGGGGGGCGCAGGGTCATATAGTGAGCATTCTGGAATTTTGGTCCTGTAAAAAACACAGAGATATTATAAGAGTGTGTTTTCACTTTAATTCCAGGTGTGGAGAAATGGACTGCGTCAGACTGTCTGCACCAGCTGATGATGATTTGCTTCACGCTCTAGCAGAGGTGTGGTTTTGCCATCTGCAAATAGTTTCTGCGATTTGGAATTCTGGGAACTTTTCAAAAGGTTCAGAAATGCTAGTCCCCAAGAGGTGGGGTTGGCAGTTTTTGGTCGTTTAGGGAGGTTGGTTGTGGTTTGTTAGTAGCCATGGTCAAAGAACAAACAAAAGGAAAGAAATTAGATTCAGGGATTTTTCCCAATTTTTCTTTCCTCTCCATCCTGTCTCTCTCCTATCTAGTGTTATAAAAGCGGGGAGGGGCATAGGAGAAAGGAGAACCCACAAAGTAGCAAAGCTCCCAAGTGCAGAGAGTGCAGGCAAACACCAGCACAGCTGTTGGACTTATTTTCTTATGTACACAGGGCGCAGAAGCTGATTTCAAGGAATGTTTTGTTGTTGCAAGATTATTTAAAGATTATCAGGTGAACCATTTTACTTATGAAATAGTATATTGTCACTTAAGTCATTTTGATAAAAAATTATGTCATGGGCTGGAGAGATGGCTCAGCAGTTAAGAGCACTGACTGCTCTTCCAGAGGTCCTGAGTTCAATCCCCATCAACCACATGGTGGTCTCACAACCATCTGTAATGGGATCTGATGCCCTCTTCTGGTGTGTCTGAAGAAAGCAACGTGTACTCACATACATATAATAAATAAGTAAATTTTTTTAAATTATTTCATTTTTATTTATGTATATGCGTCTCTGTATAGACATACGCACATGAATTCAGGTACCTGCAGAGACCAGAAGAAGGTATCAGATATCATGGAACTGGACTTACAGGTGGTTGTGAACCTCCTGATGTGTATGCTGGGATCTGAACCAGGTCTTTTGGAAGAACATTATATATTCTCAGCTACTGAGCCATTTCTCCAGGCCCCAGTCATCTTTTTAACAATGTATAACGAATATATTAAAAGCTATATGGTTCTGTCAGTACTATACACAGTAATCCGTGAGCTGTATCACTAAAGATGCTGTTTTAGGATAAAGCTTAATTATTTCATTATTATTATATTGGGGGCGGGTTGTTGGGATAAGGTTTCTCTGTGTGGCCCTGGCTGTCCTGGGACTCACATTGTAGACCAGGTTGACCTTGAACTTAGAGATTCACCTGCCTCTGCCTCCTGAGCGTGTGCACCACCAGGCCAAACTTGCTTATTTATATCTAAGAGATGATGATGAAAACTCCAGCAGCTCCAACAGAGCCACTGTTCTGTGGCTATGAAGAGACACCATGACCAAGGCAACCATAATAAGAGAAAGCATTTAATTGGGGCCTAGCTTACAGTTTCAGAGGTTTAGTTTGTTACACCATAGCAGGAAGCATGGCAGACACTAGGAACTGGATTCTGGTCTATATAGACAGAGAGAGGAGGGTTGGCATAGGCTTCTGGGACTTCAGAGCCCACCCTCAGTGACACACGTCCTCTAAAAAAAAAAGGCCATACCTCTTTTTTCTTTATTCATTTATTATATATATGAGTACACTGTAGCTGTCTTCAGACATACCAGAAGAGGGCATCGGACCTCATTACAGATGGTTGTGAGCCATCATGTGGTTGGTGGGAATTGAACTCAGGACCTCTGGAAGAGCAGTTGGTGCTCTTAACCACTGAGCCATCTCTCCAGCCCAAGGCCATACCTCTTAATCCTACTAATCCTTTCAAATAGTGCCACTCCCTCTTGACTAAGTACTCACTACCTGAGCCTCTGGAAGCCATTTCTCATTCAAACCACCACAGCCAGGTTCATAAAAAACAAGAGAGAAACCAAAACAAAACTGCAGACTGTCTCTTTAGCATGATACAGAAATGGTTGTATTGTCCTTAAAAGCAAAATTTCAAGCTTGTGTTAGAAAATATCAACATTTGCCAACTTGCCACTCCGATAACTGAAACACACCCTGTTCTCTGGGAAATCTGTACGAAATGGGTCACCATGCTTTTGAAGCCTACCTCGGAGCCAATCAGCTCCAGCAGTGTGGTGCCTGACCTCCTGCAACCGCAGGGGTCATAGTCCACACCAGCACTACTGCCGCCTTGGCCATGGTGGCCTCAACTCTGCTAGCAGAAGGTCTTTTCTGAAGTGCAAGTCATCTGACAGCCCAGATTTATCTTCTTCACAGGTTACCTCTTCTCACTTTCAAGCTGTGTGATGGAGAAGATGGTAAGAAGCTCAGCTGAAAATCAAGAATGAAGTAATGAGGGCTGGAGAGATGGCTCAGTGGTTAAGAGCACTGTCTGCTCTTCCAGAGGTCCTGAGTTCAAATCCTAGCCACCACATGGTGGCTCACAACCATCTGTACTGGGGTCTGATGCCCTCCTCTGGTGTGTCTGAGACAGCGATAGTGTACTCTATATAAAATAAACAAATATTTTTAAAAATAATGAAGTGACAAGAAGCTAGACCTCATTTTTATGTAGTGCTGGGGATCAAACCCGGAGCTGCGTGCCCCCAAATTATGTAGCTCTGGCTGTCTTAGAACTCACTATGTCAATCAGGATGGCCTCAAACTCACAGAGGTTTGCCTGAATCTCCCTCCCCAGTGTTGGGGTTAAAGATATACTCCACCATATGAAGTGTTATTTATTTTATTTAATGTGTGTGAGCGTCTTGCCTGTCTGTCTATATGGGCACTACATTTGGGTGTGGAGACTTGAATCCAGGTCCTCTGCAAGAGCGACCTGCTGAACCATCTCTCCAGTGCCCAAACTTTTTTTTAAGTAAATGAAACATTTCTTCGAATATATATTTTTTTGTTTTTGTTTTTGTTTTTTTTTTACAAAAATCTAACATGTGGGGCTGGAGAGATGGTTCAGGGAGTAAGAACACTAGCTGTGAAAGCAAAAGGATTGGAGTCAAATCTCCAGCATCCTATAAGAGCCACGCATGACCATTCAAAAGTCTAACTCCAGCACTGGGGAGCAGAGACAGGGAGATCCCAGGAGGTTTCCGGACAGCCAGCCTCGTCGCTAAAACAGTGAGCTTCGTTCAGCGAGAGACCCTGCCACAAAACTATTGAGATGGAGAGCAATAGGAAACATGACAACGTCTCTGATCCTCCATGTAGATGTATGTGTTCACAGATGTGTGTACCTGTTTACGAGCATGCACACACACGCACGCACACACACACACACTCTGCATGTACGTACATGCACATGCCACAGACTCTATCCCTATCCAAACGGCATTATTTAAAGGAGTGAATTTTGTGTTATGTGATTTATATATAAATAAATTAAAACAATGGCATAATCTCCTCCATGCAATTGTTTAAAAGAAAGGACATTTGGGGACATGGCTCAGGTGCTCACCTAGCATCACAAACTATTAGAAGTGTGATGGCAACCCCACTTCTGCAACCCCAGACTTCGGTAACTTCCTATTGCTACCCACTAAAACGGTTCATATTCTAGGACTTGGAACTGGGATCATAATAATTATTTTCAGAGTGATATATTTTGCTGACTGTCTAGTGGCCCTTAATCTCACCAACCTCTTATTTCATGACTATCCACAGTGAAGACCTCTCTGTGGACTTGCCTATCTATTTACTCTTGTATTCAGGTGCCTAGGTCAGGGTCTCCCTGTATTCAAACTGGAATTCACTATGCTCCCATGCTGACCTTAAACCGGTGGCAATCTTTCTTCCTCCTTAAGCCACCTTACTTAGGGTCTCACTATGTAGCCCTGGCTAGCCTTGAACTCACTCTGTAGACCAGACCAGCGTAGCCTCTCAAATTCTGGATTATAGATGTGCACCGCTATAGCACACTTAGAATTTCCCTTTTTATTTTTGATTTTTTTTGAGTCAGTTTTAATAAGTTGATGCAACGGAGTCTTACCCTAGCCTCTGAACTATTAGGAAAAATTCTCAGGAGCTCTCCTGTCTCTTTTTGATAACGGATAAAGAAAAGCCCCACCAGGCAGTGATGGCTTGAAAGGCAGAAGCAGGTGGATCTCTGAGTTTGAGGCCAGCCTGGTCTTAAGAGTGAATTCCAGGACAACCAGGCCTACCCAGAGAAGTCTTCTCTCAAAACACACACACACACACACACACACACACACACACACACACACACGAAAGAGAAAAGGAAAAAGAAAGCCCCTAGCGCTTCTCTCCCTCGTCCTCCCATTTCTTCAGTTATTTAGCCAGGCGTGGTGACACACCCCTCTAATCCCAGCACTATGGAGGCCGAGGCAGAGACAAGTCAATTTCTGTGAGTCCAGCCTGGTGTACACAGTGAATTTCAGAACAGCCAGGGCCATGGAGGGAGACCCTGTCTCAAAAACATTATTTTTATTTAATATTTTAAAAAGCCAGAAATGGGGTTGGGGATTTGGCTCAGTGGTAGAGCGCTTACCTAGCAACCGCAAGGCCCTGGGTTTGGTCCCCAGCTCCGAAAAAAAAAAAAAAAGTCAGAAATAAGATTCACACATTTCTACTAGAATTAGGATGTAGAAAGACACCATCTTTAACCATATCCTTTTATTAAGCTATTTGCATGTTTGCCTGGGGCTTGTTGATAAGGGAGTTCTCATACCCACCACAGCAGAGGATGGTGGGTTTCAACAAGTGTTGCAGTGGCTAGGGTAGGTATCCCAGTGCAGGCTGATAGCATCTATGGCAGAGCCAGATCGGCCACTAATGAAACGGAGGACAGTGTTGGGGTGCAAGGGAACAGCGTTGAAACTTGTGCCTGAGTCTTTTCCAAAAGGCAGGTAGCGGCCTTTGTCTGTCACGAAGATCAGCTGCTTCACATAAGATTTGTACTTGCCAGACACCTGGATCACAGATTCCCCGGGGTGCAGAAAGATCTCCTCCAGGTCTCCCTGGTTGCCACCCACATAGTCACTCCACACTGTGCCGTAGCGCACCTGGAGACTGGAGGCAGGGGTGAGAAAAGAAGGAACACATTGGACATGGTTATCACAAGACTGGGCTGCTGAGATGGCTCCTCTGGTAGAGATGCTTCCTGCCAAGCCTGACAACCTGAGTCCAACCCCTGCAACCCACAACTGGAGGGAGAGAACCCTACTCCCAGAAGTTGTCCTCCGGCCCCCACATGCACAATGAGGCCCTTGAGCACCCACACAAGCACACAAACATAAAACATAAATCTAAAAAATTTTCTCAGAGGTTAAGAGCACCGACTGCTCTTCCAGAGGTCCTGAGTTCAATTCCCAGCACCCACATGGTGGCTCACAACCAACTGTAATGAGATCCGATGCCCTCTTCTGGTGTGTCTGAAGGCAGCTACAGTGTATTCATGTAAATATAACAAATCTTTAAAAAAATAAAATCAAGACTTCCTAGTCTATATACTGAGATCTCAAACTGACAGATTCCATATGCTATAAAGGCTGCATGAGCCCTGCGAGAGCATGCAGAGAATCCCAAACTCTCGTTTGAATGGCAAATAGGGCTTGTGGAACGAAAGTCAGTTTCTCAGTCGCTTAGACAACAAAAGTCTGAGTTTGCCCACAATACACACTGGCACTGGAAGTCTGCCCAGGCCAGACAGGGAAGAGACAAGTCAGCAACTGTCTCATGGTTCAGAAAATGGACCAGAAAGAAATACACCTGGCTCTTTGTGTGATGGAAGTTTCCAGAGTGGGATAGGACTATTCCAGGACAGACAGCAAGCAGAGATAAAGGATGCCTGACAGAAATATTGGAAATAAGGTGAAATCCAACCCAAGTGGTGTGAGGCTCCTGGGAGTTTGCCCTTACGACTTTCCAAGGTCATGTGCACAGGTGGGAATCCCAGGTCAATGAGAACTTTCCAACTTAGCAAGGTCCTGGACAGACCCCAAAGCACAGAAACACGGAGACTCTTACCCTATTATGTAGTATCTGTTGACACGGATCCGGATGGCAGTGATGGGGCCGTCCAGCTGGTTGCCAGAGTGAGAGAATCGCTTTCCTCCTTTACCGCCATACTCTCCACTGTAAGAGGAGGACCTGGACTGAACTAGAGGGGAAAGAAAGGCCTGGAGGGACGGATGCTCTGGGGGCACAGCTTCCCCACTCCCCTCCTTCCTCCCACCAACCACTCCAGTGTCTGACAACCCTGCACAGTGGCAGTACACTGGCTGCCTTCCCATGATCTCCCTATGGCACTTCACTTACTGGAATTAGCAGACGCCGAGGCACAGAGAAGGACTAAGAGGGCAATGGCCAACATCCTGAGGCTGCAGAGGGGAGGAGAAGAAAAAGAAGGCTCATTCCTTGATGTGACTGTAACTGCTCATCTCTCCAAATCCCAAAGATAACCCTAACTTTCTGTCTCTGTTAAGCCGAGTCAAGCCTTCCTCCATCCTGGCACAAGGCACAAGAGAGCTCTCTGAAGAGGAAATAAAGGCCATCTCTAGAGTCCTGAGGCAGGTGAGTTGATGAACCAAGAATCTGAGCAAAACCTACCTGAAGCCAGCTGGTCTATGAGGTATCTGAGGCACAGTTAAGTCTCTCTAGCATCATTCTACTCTTAAGGCAAAGAAGATTTTAGGGGAACTTCTATGTCTCCTCGGGAGCAAAGGAGATGACAGAAAACACTGTATCAATGACAGGGTCTGAGCAGGACTGGTGGAGCTTAGAGAAGCTAATGGGGGGACATGTGTGAGCTCAAAACATCTGATCCCAGGTAACTTGACTGTGTGTCATAACCCTGTCTCTGCCAGCCGAATGGTCCATAGCTGTCCCCCACAAGCATCCCTTAGCCAAAACCAGACATCTTTGCACTCCAAAATAGCCCACTCCAGGCACTGTCGTTTCTATCTCATATTTGAATATCTCCCAACTCACCTTTCCCCTAGTAGTTGCAGATGCAAATCTTCTAGAAATTTCCAGAGCTTTTATACCTTGTCCAAGCCCTCCCACTGTTCTTTATCGTGTGAACCTCACCTGCTGAGCAAACATGACCAACTTTTAGGGTCAGGTATCAAGCAGGTCTGGAACATCTTATCCTGCCTTTTCCACAAGGGTTACAGGTGGCAAGGTGGGGTCCACTCTAGACAAAGTGCCAGATTTGGGAAGAGACAATTTGCTAAACCATCTGAAGGGTGGGGAAAGCAGTTAATATTTAAAGAGTGTAATTAATCCAGACAGACATGGTGGCTCATGTCTGTAATACCAACATTTGAGGGGTGTGTGGGGCAAGGCAGAGGATCATGAGTTCAAGGCCAGTCTGGGCTATAGATGAGACCCTGTCTGAAAACCCAAACAAGCAAATGAGAGTGCAGTCCGAGAGGCCTGGAGATCTGTGGGTATTCTTCCCCCAGAATCAGTCCTTGCCCTAGGATAGTCCCAAGAACTGACCCCACGTAACTGTTACTCTCTCCACTCATGTGTGGTATGTCTCCCAGAACACAAAATCACTTTCTACTCTGAGCAGTGCCAAATATTGGCCTGATAATTTTTCTCTATTCGTTGATATTATATTATGAAGAATTCAGTTAAAAAGTTTAAAAAATTACATAGTAAACACCTATATCACAAGTCTGCTGTGATTAACCCTTTGCTGTGCCTGGGCTGTCTGTCTTTCACCCCTACATCTATCCATCCTCAGTCCAGACCCTTCTCAAGTCTTTTTTTCTCTGAGAAAGGGAACCTGGGGCTATAGGTGGGCAGTCCAATGGGCACGTGGGAAGCAGAGGGACAGTTTATACAAGTCCTTCTCCATGAATTGTTCGGGACTTGGACCTCAGGACCTCCAGGTTATAGACCACCAGAGTGAGCTTCCTCTCTTTAGGCCTGAAACACCCAAGAAGCAATGCTGTAGATTTCTCTTTAGATCCTTCCCTCTCAAGACTGATTTCCTCTTGATCAAAAGTCCCTAGAACTGACCCTTAAGTGCTAGTACTTAGACCCTGTTAGCCGAGCCCTGTGATCCTTGAGTCATCAGGCCTTCCTGGTAGAGAGGATGGAGCCTAGGGAGGGGCTGGAGTAAGCAGTGTCTGTCCTTAATGACCTGCAGTCAGGAAGTCAGAACATCCACCCTCTCCTTGCAGGCTCACCATCTGGGACTGAAAGCTCATCGCAGATAGCTAGGGAGTCCTGCCCTGAGAAGCCGGAAGCAGGGCAGGGCCCCTGGTGATGATAGATGCCAGGAATAGGACCAGACAGCCGCCACGGTTTCACCTCTCCTCCTCTCCTTTTCTCCAAGTTCAAGAGAATCACCAGCACCACCACCATGGCTTCATGTCCATTGTGCTGTCTCTTTCCCAGTTCTGCTTATGTCTTGATGTTTCCCCGAGTTTCCTACTCTAAGGTTCTTTGTTTATGTTCTTTCCCTTTCCCTGGTCATACCCCTTTTGAGCCCTCACTTCCTTACTCCTACATCTCTCCTCTCCCCCCTCCCCAGCCTCCTTCCTCCCAGTGTCATAGAGCTCCCTCCTTTTGTTATTAGGGGCACATCGTACATACAGTCTGGTACCCAGCCCTGGGAGGATGCGCTTGTATTTCTTACATGACGTAGCCAGAACCCTTGGGATAGAAGTGTGCCTAACTTGTCACATTTTCAGTCTATTGTCCTTACTCCTCCTATGCAGAGTCAGGAGCGCCCAACCTCCTTCCAACCCCTTCCAAAGCTTTCTGCTAGTGCAGGGTAACTGACGTTTCTCCTTTGCCTCTGTCCCCTTGGTAAAGAAACAAATTCAACCTATGGTGATGACTATGTTGGAGACCCCATTTGCCAGAGAGGTACAAGAGAGCCAACAGCCTAGCTCAGAGACCTTCTTTTCCAGCTACTGGCATTGGACACATTGATGTTAGTGTAAAATATGTCAAAGCTATGAAGCAGTGAAATAAAGGTGGGTGAGAGTGTGGAGGGAGTTAGGGAAGCAGGGAACCCGGGTTGTGGAGCTGGGAGGCCTCTCTGCTCAGATAGCTACTGGGAAGACACTAGACTGATGTGACAAGAGAAAAGGCAGGTGTCTGGGTGAACACAGGCCCATATAGAAGCTTCAAACCTGGGTGGTGAGTGTGTGAGTCTAAAGAGAAGGGGTGGGATGATGGTGGTATGCAGGGGAAGCCAGCAGGAGGTGCCTCAACAGCAGCTGGTGGCAGCTGGCAGCCCCTGAGGGCAGGCGTGGGATGTCAGGGTTAGGAATTCGGCTGCTATGCTGTGTAGAGCATTTTTATTTGAAGGTGTGAAGAAATACTCTCTGGGTTTTGGTAAGGTGGAGGAGGGACGGGATAAGGTGGAGGAGGGACTGGGAGGCATAGGAAAGTGGCATAAACCTCCACTTCACTGAGTCTCTCTCCCTCCCCTCTTGAATTGCCATGGAGACCAGAGTCTGCCTAAGAGAAGCACCCGTCCTTTTGGTGCAAACTCAGACCCCTTGATGGGGGTCCAGCTCGCACTCTACCAGAAGTAAAATCAACAAGTTTAAAGAGGTTGACTGGGTCCCCTTAACTCTCTGTCTTCCTATCTCGCCTCACTTATAGGGTTTGATGAAATGAAGTGTTGCCTGAGCCTAGGATTGCGAATGAAGCCACCCAACATCCACACCCGTACTTTTCTACAGGCCTGTGTTCTGCTCTGTGGCTATGAAATCTTTGCTTAAGAAACTCCAACTTCGCTTCCTATCGACGCGGCTAGACCTGAATTTTTTGCAAAGCTGAGTTAGCTCACCACCAGTGATTTCTCTTTTATTTTTAGTTTTTAATTTCGGGGTTTTGAGTATGTTGGTGAGTTTTCCGTGGCTGATGATTACTTGGCCATTTTATTCTGATTTTCTTGTTTCCAGAGACCACCTAATGTGTGTGAAATAGCATTCACTAGAAGGATTTTCCCACCTAGCCCCTGCCTGCTTCAGATGGAACAATTGCGGGTGTCACAGACGGCGTGGATGTGACAAATGGCCTGCCTATGCCTTCAGTACAGTCAGAGAGCCACTCAAGGCTCTTGTTGAGGTCAACCAACTCTTAGAACATTTGTTTATTTTTCTGTAAGTGCATGTATATGACACATGTGTGCATCTCTCTCTCTCTCTCTCTCTCTGTGTGTGTGTGTGTGTGTGTGTGTGTGTGTGTGTGTGTGTGTGTGTGTGTGTGTGTGTGTATGAGGGCACATGCTTACCACAGAGCTTGTATGGAGGTAGGAGGTTAACATCATGTATCAGCCCTCCCCTTCTACCTTGTTTGGGACAGGATCTGTCTTCTACTTTCTGCAGACCAGCAGGCCCATGGGCTTCCGGGCTAGAGCAGCATAGGAGCAGGGGCAGTGGCTGTCTTTCCCTCCCACCTCTCTGCAGGAGCACGGAGATAGCAACTGGGTCCCACTGTCCCCAGCTTTTCCATGTGGACTCAGGGATCTGAACTCAGGCCACCAGGCTTGTATGGCAAGCACTGTACTCACCGAGCTGTCTCCCCAGCCCAAGGTGAGCTAAGTCTTACGTACCCCAAAGGAACTGACCCCATTTCACCGCATTTTTGGGAATCTAAAACACATTTGGATAGCCAACTCTTTGATATTAATAAGAAATCTGCAACATGGCTTGAAATAATAATAAGAAAACCTCCAAAGGTGTCTCATTCCCGTCTTATAAACAACAGAGCCCAAAGCCAGAATGGACAAATGCAGACGCCATATTTCTTCTCTTTCATGGAAGACATAGGGCTCAGCTGTTTCCTATATGTAGTAATTTTTTTTTTTTTTGAAACAGGGTCTGTCAACAAAGTCTCGGGTGTCCGGGAACTCACTAAAGATCCACCTGCCGCTGCCTCTCGACTGCTGAGGTTAAAAGTCTGCACCGCCATGCCCGTCCTGGGACTGTCTTCTAAAATGATTTACGATTTACTTAGAGGTCCCCACAGACACCTAGAAGAAAATTAGACATCAGAGCCTCAGGGACTCCCAAGCCCTTTGCATAGCAGAGGAGAAAGTCCAGGCCATGCTGTGGCTCTCCTGGCAGGAAGGAAGACACCTTAAAGAGAGCTTGTACAGTGGTTATCAAAACCACTGATACTGCATTGCAACCACAGCCCCAGGGATTAGAACTTCCCCCAGGAAGCTTGTGCCAGGAGAGGGAAAACTAATTACAAAGGCTGAAGCCTAGCGCCAGCTTAGGGAAGAGCTTGTCTCCGTGAAGAGACTTCACACAACTACCCGAGAGAGTGGAACACAGGCAACAGTGACAATGACAAAGGGAGGGACACACCCTGGCCAGGACTGCTGAGTTATGCACATCTCTTGCCTTTTATTTAAACCTAAATTTCACATTAGCAACCAGAAGATGAACTGGGCATGTTGCTGTCTCTTTATTCCTCTGTTCAGTGTATTCACCTTGAGTAAATATCCTTTCATGAACGTTCAGTATTGTGATCCGCTTTATATTAATTTATGTAAAAGTCTGGTTTACTTATATATTAATTCTTAGTTTGCCTATTTCTGTGCAAATGTTTTCTCTGCATGTATGAATATGCATGATGTGAGGGCCAGAGGCTTGAGGGGGTCAGAAGAGGGTGTTGGATCCTTTAGAACTGGACTTATATTATGTATGGCTGTCAGAAGAGGGTTCAGACCCTTAGTTATGTATGGTTGTGAGTTGCTCTGTGGGTGCTGGGAATTGAACCTGGTTCCTCTGTAAGAGCTATCAGTGCTTTTACTGCTGAGCCATCTCTATAGCTCTCATTACTTAGTTGAGGATGTGTGGTTGAGCTTGACAGGCTGCCTGGGACCAGGCTCGGCCCGTAAGTCTGGCCACAATGATGTCTGGAGTGGAGGATGAGCAGAGAGGAAAAGGGGAGGTGACTCAAAGGTGCTGGGTGTCCTGGGTTTGAGTTTTTCCTTTCTTCTTTCCCTTTTTGTTTTAGAAGCACAGGTGAACACAGACAGAAATAAAACAGAGCAATGGGTGACCGGGCTTCAATCCCAGAGAATTTTCTTTTAGACTGCATCTCAAGCAATCAGGTCCACTTCAAACAACAGATAGCCCAAAAGGAAACCAGTCTTTTTCTGCAATGTGGATTGGCTCAAAAAAAAAAGTGTAGAGATTGGGCCTCAAATTGATATCTTATTAATTAAGAGAGAGACAGAGAGAGAGACAGAGACACACATACACACACAGAGAAAGACAGACAGAGAGAGAGACAGGCAGAGAGAGAGAGAGAGAGAGAGAGAGAGAGAGAGAGAGAGAGAGAGAGACTCACCGAAGTGGAGATGTTTTTCTGAGGCACACAGGTAAAAGGATATTTTGCTAAAGCAGACACATAAAATGTTTTTTTGAAGCAGATACAGGTGAAAGAATGTTTTGCTCTAGCAAACATTGAAAGGACACATGATGAAGGAATATAAATATGGCCCCACTGACAGTGGGAGCTGGAGCGCTGGTTTGCTTTACTCCACCTCACTATTCTTCACTGAGGACACACACCTATTGTTTCGCCTTACATTGTGTTTTGCTGAGCTCTGCTTGTGGTAGCACCATTGAGAGAAACTCGCAGACGAACTTCTCATGTGGTTCCTGTGGCTTCTTCGCTGCTTCTTCAACCTTGGGTTGATTGGTGAGCCTTGCAGTTTCTTCAGGATTGAACTGCTCTTACTGGTTCATGTTCGTTGTTTTGTGACTGCTGAGAGGACTGGACCGTAGCTGCTGATTTGTATTTGGTGTTTGCTACTGGACTGAACTGCTGATATCCTGACAACAAAGATTGGACTCACCCCCAAAGAACTATTTCTTTTTTTTTTTTTTTCTTTTCTTTTTTTCGGAGCTGGGGACTGAACCCAGGGCCTTGCGCTTGCTAGGCAAGCGCTCTACCACTGAGCTAAATCCCCAACCCCAAAGAACTATTTCTAAACAAGCCTACTTCCCCCGTGTCCTAATAACTCCCCCCAACTTCTGGTGGGTGGCGGGCTAGAGGGGAGGTTGAACACTTACTAAAGTAGGCTGGAAACAATTTATGCCTACAACGCACTGTGTAACTCTGATTAGCCTGGAACTCGCTATATAGATCAGGCTGGCCTGGAGCTCAAGAGGTACATCAGTCTCTGCCTCTGCCTCTACTTCCCAAGTGCTGGGGTTGGAAGGCACGTGCCACCAGCCCAGCTATTTTATTTTGTGCATATGAGTGTTTTGTCTGCATTTCTCTATGTGTGCCATGGACTTGCCTCATCACCAGTGCCTTGGAGATCCTGGTGCCTGTGGAGATCATAAGAAGGAACAAAGAGGTTTATAGGGTTGCACTGTTTCAGGGACCCATTGAATAACCTCAACTTTGGGCAATGCTTTCAATTCAGGAGCTGCAGGACCTCCGATTCCACCCCCACCCCAGCAACTCCATCCCCTCGTCTTTCCTCTCCACCACTTGAAAAGACGTGACACTTTATTTAGCATGTATGTGTATACGAGTGCACATACCTGCCCACATGCATGCCCATGCCGTGGTGTGCTTGTGGAGGTCAGAGGTCGATTCGTTCTCACCTTCTGAACATACGGGTTCTGGGACTGAATTTGGCTTGGCAGGCTTGGCATCGGGTGCCTTCATCCTCTGAGCCATCTCGCCAGTTTACAGCCTCACTTTCATATCTCCCCTTGTCCTCACGGCATAGACCAGGCTGGCCTGGAACTCACAGAGATCTACCTGCCTCTGCCTACTGCTGAGATTAAAGGTGTGTGCTACCACGCCCATCATAAAGACCAAATGTTGCTACATATCTTATCGGCTGATCTACTCCAAACATCAAGGAGATGCTTCAACAGCAGACAGCAGAACGCAGACACTTCTAGCTCAGCTCTGAGAAGCCTGAGAGATAATGATGGTCCTGCAGCTAAAAGCATTTTGCTGTGTAGTCCTAAGGATCTGAGTTTCAGACCTATTCAGAAAGTTGTCTTCTGACCACACACCACACACACACACACACACACACACACACACACTCACGCACGCACACAAGCACACACAAACATGCACACAAACATGCACAGACAGACAGGCAGACAGAGCGACAAATATGCAGGGAAAGATTGACTTTTGGAGCTTTCAACAACAGGAATAAAATAGAGTCCAAAAATGGTTCAAGGGAAACAATCACAGGCCAAAAAAAAAAAAAAAAAAAAAAAAAAAAAGGAAAGAAAAAAAAAAGAGCCAGTCTCCAAGGAATAATACATTTCCCCAGACAAATAAAATCCTGGCCTCTTAGAAAAGCCCCAGGCAGATAAAAAGCTTCTAAAAGGTGGATGGATGCTATTGCTCCGGGAAGCTAGGATACTGGAGAGAAGGCTGCCCTTAGCGGGGATCCTAAGCAACCAGAGCAGTTGGAGGAAGGCCAGGACTTGGAGAATAGAAAGCTATCAGGGCCCCATTGCAAGGTTGGCACAGAGAACATCTTTCAGAAAACAGCAGGAAGGCTCAGCCAAGCAGCATTAGTCGCAGTGTGAGCTGCTCACATTTTCACGGTGGAAATCACAAGGTGAGATGTTACACGCAAAGTAACTCACTCTAACGCAGCACGGGACACCAACCAGGCCCGACTGCTCTTATTTACATGGTGGAAATGCATATAGAGAGACTCACCTTAACTTAAGGAAAGCCTGGAAGTGGAGACCTTCCTAATATAATGCTTTATGCAGACATTTCTGTTTCTAGCTCTGCACTTTACCAAATCTGTTTTCTCTACAGCCCAATTTAAAGTTAATTCTTGGGGCCGGAGAGATGATTCAGTGGTTAAAGGAGCTTGCTGCTTGTCTGGAGGACCAGAGTTCGGTTCCCCAAACTAGTGTTGGGTGGCTCCACAGATGCCCTTTGATACCTAGCCACTCTCTATAGCCCACACACTCCCCAGTCTTAAACCTAGTAGAGAATTAACTAGCCCAAACCTAAAGACCCCGAATGAAGCAATGATTTCTTTTTAGCAAATAATCCCAAATCTCCATATAATTTTAACTTAAATTCCACATAAAAATGCTTGGTCTTCTGTATTGAAGGGTGTTTTCCTTACTCCATTGTACGCTAAATCATAATCGCCTGTGTGTGTGCAGGGACTATCTCTGATCCTGTGGACGCCATCCACACGCTTGGGCAATGTTGGCTGGAGGGTCTAGAGGTAACCTCCATCTGCACACATTAGCTGAGGAACTGGTCTGTAGCTTTAACACAGACATTTACTTCCGGATATAGAGAATGTGATCTATAGCCCTACAAAATGAGGCTCTGATATCAAGGTTGTGATCTTTCTAGGAGAAGTAGAACCCTGCGCAGCCCCACAGACGGTTCAGCTTTCCCAACCAGAGGCAGAAAGTGCAGGACAGACTGTAACTCAAGGAAAATGGGTTTGGCCCCAGGGGCAGAGGCAGGAGTGGGTGGGGAGAGAGAAGCCTTGTGAAACACGGGACCACTGGGCTAGACACATGGCTCAGCAGTTCAGAGTGCTCCCTGTTTTTACAGAGGATGTAAGTTCATTTCCCAGCACCCACATAGGGTTCACAACCTCCTGTAAGTCTCGCTCCAGGGCTGGTATCTTCTAACCTCCAAGGATACCTGTGAGTGTACATCTACTAGACTGAAATAAACTAGACTAGACTAGACTAAGCCAAACTAAACTGGACTAAACTAGACTAAACTAAACTAAACTAGACTAGACTAAGCCAAACTAAACTAGACTAAACTAAACTAAACTAGACTAGACTAGACTAAATTAAACTAGACTAAACTAAACTAGACTAAACTAAACTAGACTAAACTAAACTAGACTAAACTAAACTAGACTAAACTAGTTTGCCAGATGCTGAGCAGCGTCCTTTCCGCTTTCAGAAACAAACGAAAACGTCAGTGCAGCTGAGGGGAAGTCATTTGAGTGTATTCCGGCACTGTGTATTCAAGCCTGTTTGAAGAGCTGTTTGGAGCCCGTGTGCATAGTTGGATCCAGAGCAGCAGGGCGAGATAGCCAGGCTCCGTGTCAAGACAAACAAAGCCAACCTTGAGTAAAAATCCTGGAGCACAACTCGGGGGAGAGGTGAGGGAGGAGAAGTGCAGCTGTAGAGTGACTTACTGACAGACACTTTTACTCCAGTGAAGCCACCAGAAAGACAGGATGTGGCCCTCAGGGGACAAGCTAAAGTTCTTCCAACATTTCAGTTCCAAACACTCAACTGAAGCTGGAGAGATGGCTCAGTGCTTAAAGGCGTTTGCTAATGACTTCAGTCACAGTTGCACGTGCACAAACACACACACACACACACACACACACACACACACACACCCTACAAATGAATGAATGAATGAATGAATGAATGAATGAATGAATAGGGGTTGGGAAGATGGATCAATGGTTAAGGATCCCCATTGATCTTCCAAAGGACCCAGGTTTAATTCCCAGCACCCTCGTGGTGGCTTGGGACTATGTTTCAGGGGATCTGACGCCTGCTTCTGGCCTCGGCAGGTATCAGGCATATATATGGTGCACATAGGCAGGCAAAACACCCATACACACAATTTAAAAATTTTAATAGATAAATATGACTTTAAATGTGTTTTTTAGTTCTTAATCTATTTCTATATGGAGAGAAGGCTTTATTATTTTGTTTATTTATTTTCAGAAAGGGTCATGTATTTCAGACTGGTCTCAGATACGCTATACATCCAACGTAGGCAGTGAGTTCCTGCTGCTCTTGCCTCAACCTCCCACGTGTACCACCACATGTACAAAGAAGATTTTACTGGGGGAGAATTCTATTAAATATGGCCTTGTAGTTTTATCGCTTTTAGAGACTGTGTCACAGGTAGCAACAGCACATAATAAGTGACACCAGGATGACAGACTCCCTCATTACACAGGGAAACTGACTGCCAAACCGTCAGCGTTTGAGGAGGGTACAGAGACGCAGTAACGTTTCCTCCATGTTTAGATGCCCATGCTATGCAGAAGCAGAGGATAGAGACTGAAAATGGCTCCAGGGGAACGTGATATTCTGGTGCCCCAAGAAGACCAGGGAAAAACTGTGAAAGTGCTCCGTGACCCATGACTTCTGGAAAGAGAGGTGTTAGCTTCTCTAGCCACTCCCTTAGGGGGAAAGGACAGACATTCACAGTCAGAGAGGCTGGAAGGACCTGTCTTCTCTGCATTTGTCCTAATCCAGGGTATGGGATCAAGAAGCCACCTTATCCTACATAGCTCAAAGCAGAGAGGTGGTCCCAAGAGAAAACTGGGAGTTAGATTTTACTCAGATGCCTGCCTGAAAAGGGTACATATATTTTCAACTGTGTGTCTCCATTTTCTCAACTATTCTACCAACAGAAGTAACAGAGCAAGTTGTTAAAATCTTACTAAAGGGAATCATTCCTCATTTTGAACTTTCCAAACCTCCCCGAAGTGACAATGGGCCTTCTTTGGTTTAAAAAGCCAAGAGATTTCATCACAATTTTTGTCACCCTCCATCTGGAAGATGTTTGCAAAAGCAAACTCACAAACGATGTCAAGAAAACTCAGAGACATGGCTGTGTTTGCTTCTGTCTTAGTTAAGGTTTCTGCCACTGTGGTAAAAATGCCATGACCAAAAGCAACCTGGGGAAAAAACTTAATTTCAACTTTCATTTCCAGTTCACAGTCCATCACCAAAGGAAGTCCGGGTAGAAACTTAAGGCAGGAACCTAGAAGCAGGAACTCAAGTGAAGGCCTTGGAGTAGTGTTACTTGCTGGCTTGTCCCCCGTGGCTTTCTCAGCTTCTCTTCTTATAGCACCTGGGCCCTCTAGCGCAGTGGCGTCCCTGCCCACAGGGAGCTGGGCCCTCTCCTACCAAACATCAACCAAAAAGGAAAAAAAAAATGCACCACAGGCTTGCCCACAAGACAACATGCTGGGGCACATTTTCTCAGTTGAGGTTCTTATTTCCCAAACGACTTTAGCTTGTATCAAGTTGACATACAACCAGCCTCTGTAACTTCCTATTGCTTTGTGAAAAATTCAAGTCAGAGTCCAGTGAGGTGGCTCAGCCATTAAAAATATTTGTGTCGGGGTTGGGGATTTGGCTCAGTGGTAGAGCACTTGCCTAGGAAACGCAAGGTCCTGGGTTCGATCCCCAGCCCCGAAAAAAAAAAAAAAGAAAAAAAGAAAAAAAATATTTGTGTCATGGAGTTCAATCTCTGGATCCCACAGTGGAAAGACAGAACGGACTCCTAAAAACAGGTCCTCTGACCCTGCCCCCACACTAATACTGCTCCTGCAACTCATAAGTAAAGTACAGTTAAGAAAAATAGAATCGGGCTAGGGATTTAGCTCAGTGGTAGAGCGCTTACCTAGGAAGCGCAAGGCCCTGGGTTCGGTCCCCAGCTCCGAAAAAAAAAGAACCAAAAAAAAAAAAAAAAAAAAAAAAAGAAAGAAAAATAGAATCGCTCCCAAGGCTGACTAATGACTATGGCCTTAATGATGACCTTTATGCTAAATCTTAAAAATTACTGAGGCAGGGATTCATGTAACCCATCCTGGCCTTGTATTCACTGCAGAATCGAGGGTGGCTTTGAACTCTTCATCGTCCTGCCTCTACCTACTGCATGGTGGGATTAAAAGATGGTTCCACCACAAACTAAAAGGCCTCTTCTAATCTTTGACCTAATAATCGATCCAAAGACCCAAGGTATAATAGAACCACAATCTGTTTAGTACAAGTATAGCATGCGTTATTCAAATAGGGTAATGGGGGCTGAGGAGATGACTTAGCAGTTGCCAGCACACGGAAATTCCCATATCAGGAAAGTGAATGCTTCTGTTTCCCCAGTAAAGTGGAGCCAGATGATTCATCTGACTTGGGTAAGGTAACCATCCCAGGCCTTGAAGTATCTTCCCTTACGTTTACGCTTAGCCACTAAAACTCTCGGATTCATGGACCAGAGCCATCTAATTGGAATCTACCCACAGACTATGCTAAAACTTTCTGCTGTGGCTGGGAATAATATTTATAAGCCATAGGAAAGCAGTCAGGTTTTTGCTGTTTGAAGTGCGGACTCCCACTGTTCATCATCGATGAGTTCTTAGAGCTGTAGTCGGTCACAACCTTGTAAGGGGATAGCAAACAAGAAACATTAGAAACACAAATCCAACAGTCATCGCGTCTTTGCCAGTGTCTCTAGCATCCTCCTGTGCCCAGTTTAAAAGGAATTTGTCTCAGGGTAAACAAGATTTAGTGAAATTGGGTTAAACAATTTTAAAAGCTCAAAGACATATTGATGTCATCTGCTGAGAAGATGGCAGAATCCAAAAGAGTAATTTCAAGAAGAAATCAGGTGGTGAAATAGATGCGAGGGAAACCATACACATTTGTAGTTGTTGAATGTATACGATTCCATTAGCAGTGCCTAAAAGGACACCAAAGAAAGGGACAGCAAGATGGCTCAAGGAACTTGCAGTCAAACCTGACAACCTGAGTTCGATCCTCACACCCTACCTATTGAAAGGAGAGAACCGACTCCTGCAAATTGTTCTCTGACCAACAGGCATATCATGGCATTCAAATGCATGTCTGCCCAGGTATGAATGTGTACACAAACAAATAAATAAGCAAGCAAACTTATAAACACATAGAAAGATTTAAAAAAAAAACCAAAAAGAACAATCAAGGTGTAAATCTGAGTGGAGTGTGGTAGCCTAGGCCTGTAATCCCAGCACTCGGAGGATCAGGAGTTCAAGGTCATTCTCAGCTACCTAACAAGTTTGAAGCCAGACTGGACTATATGAGATCTTGTCCCAGAATAAAACAAAACAAACAAGATCAAAACATAAAGGATCTGGAGAGAATGGCACCATTTCTTCCCAGTCTACCGAATGATGAACCTCTAGTTTCTAAGCTTGGACCTTCTTATGTTCCTTAGATCAGAACAGGTCCCTAGATAGGCAGGGTCCTAAAAAGACTGACTTCCAACCATTGTCAAACCCTGACACTAAAGGATCAAAGTCTCAGAGAGTGGAAATGAAAGGGCAATTAAGGTAACATGGCCAAGAAAGAGAAACACACACACACACACACACACACACACACACACACACACACACACACACACAATCTACAACTCTCGTTGTCTGAGAGTCAAGAATTAGTATGAATATCAGTATTAATGTCTTTCCTGCATTTATGTCTGTGTATCATATGCATGTCTGGTGCCCTTGAAGTCTAGATGAGGGGATTGGACCCCCTGGAACTGGTGTTACAAATGGTTGTATCAAGCTGGAGGGATGGCTCAGTGGTTAAGAGCACTGACTGTTCTTTCAGAGGTCCTAAGTTCAATTCCCAGCAACCATGTGGTGGCTTACAACCATCTGTAATGGGATCCGATGCCCTCTTCTCGTGTATCTGAAGAAAGAGACAGTGTACTCATATACATAAAATAAGTACTTTTTAAAAAACAACAACAAATGGTTGTGTCATTTGTACAAGCGGTTTTTAACCACTGAGCCATCTCTACAGCCCATGAGAATCAAGAATTTTGACTTTTGAGTTCACTTATAAAGCTATAGCACATTCTCTGAGAATGTTCAGAAACAAGGTTAAAAATAGTTAATGATCCATGCTCAAAGTCAGAACATGTCCATGTTCTCTAACATACTATTCTGCAAGACCAGGAAAGTTATCCAACCAGATAGAGTGGTCTTTGATAATTCCTTTCTGGACTCATTGATAGAGTGCTTGCCTAACATGCAGAGGTAACATGTGTAAAGCCATGGATTTATTTTCTAGTGCCACACAGTCTGGCTGTGGTGGCCCATACCTATAATTCTAGCACTTGGGAGACATAGGCAAGAGTATACAAAGTTTAAGGTTCATCCTCAGTGTGGTGGTTTGAATAAACTTGACCCAGAGAGTAGTGAATAGCACTATTGGGAGGTGTGGTCTTGTTGGAGGGAATATGTCGCTGTGGGGGTAGGCTTTGAGACCCTCCTCTTCTATTTGCCTTCAGAACAAGATGTAGAACTCTCAGCTCCTTCTCCAGCACCATGTATGCCTAGATATGCCATGCTTCATGCCTTGATGATAATGGGCTAAACCCCTGAACCTGTAAGCCAGCTTCAATTAAATGTTGTTCTTTGTAAAAGTTATCATGGTCATGGTGTCTCTTCACAGCAATAGAAACCCTAATTAAGACAGAAGTTGGCACCAGGGACTGGGGTATTGCTGTGATAGGCCTGACCATGTTTTTGTTTGGAGGAATGTAGATTTGGGGACTTTGAATTTGGGAAGCAAAGGAATGCTTTAAGTGGGGCTTAAAGGAATATGGAAGACAGTGGGGCTGAGGGAGATTTGCCCCGTGGGAGGCCTGGCTCAAGAGTTTTCAAAGGAAAAGAATGTTACTACATGGCCTAAAAACGGTTCTTGTGATATTTTGGTGAGGAACATGACTGCTTTTTGCCCTTGTCTGAAAAAATCTGCCTAAGGCTAAAGTGAAAAGATTCAGATTAATTGCCTTGACAAAGGTAATCTCAAAAAAGCCTAGTTTAGACTTTATCCTGTGGTTCAGTCTTATGAAGAACATTTTGATCAAGCACAGCAAGTTTAGAAAGGAAAAATATGAAATGTACGGTCATGTAATAAAGGGGTACCAGGAAGTGAAATGGAGCTGAATCCTGTGTTCAAGAACCTAAACGAATTAAGGAAGTGGTGATCCCAGGGCAGGATCCCACCCAGCTAAGCTTATTGTTTGTGTTTGCAGCTCAACAAGGAACAGTTATGTCATGTTGGGTGTTATTACCTGGCTATTGTTTTCATTTGGATTTTAAATATGAAACGAATTATAATCCAGAGATAGAGGGTACTACTGTGGTCCAGATCTTGAGGCTGGAAGAAGACCCAGGCTTTTGACATGGATCTTGAGGCATGGTGGCCATGAAAACCTTAGGCCATGACATGGTAGTACATGCCTTTAATCCCAGGTGACAGAGGCATGCAGATCTTTGAGCTCAAGACCAGCCTGGTACAGAGCAAGTTCCAAGTAGAGAGAAGCTTAGGTCCAGACATGATGGTACATACCTTTAATCCCAGAACGCATGAGGCATGTGGATCTCTGAGTTCAATGTCAGTTCACAGAGCAGTTCCAAGACAGCCAAGCTTACATAGTGAAGAAATTGGAAAACAGAAAGCTGGTAATAATGTAATGATAGAACAAGAGAGCCATGTTTCAGTTCCAGTAAGCAACAGAACTCAATAGCTTTGGTCATGTGGCTCTGGCCCTTAGAACCCAGAATAGAAGGGGTTATTGGGATTAGAGATGCTGGTTAGCTGGAGTTACGAAATTAGCAGCGATTAAGAAGAGATCATCGTCACTGAGGTGAAATCTGGGAAGTGTTTTCTGAGAGCACAAAGAAGCTGTTTCCAGAGATAGCTGAGGTTGTACCTGGCGCTTCAGCTGGACTTGGTAATGTGTAAGAACTATCCAGGTGGTACTGGTGTACTGGTAGTACTGGTGTTGAAGGCATGAAGGGGTCATGAAGAGCAACTGAGGCTTGGCACTGTGAGAGGCCAGGGAAGGCTATTGGTGAAGGTGTAGCCTCAGTTGTAGTTGATAGCCCAGGACTAAAGGGGGTCATGCAAAGTCGTTGAGGCTTGGCACCATAAAGAGAGTCTATGAGGGGCTGTTGGTGAAGCCTAGTTCCAGTAAGAAATCCCAGCATGTTAGAGATGCCAGTACCATGGGATGGCCACCAGGAACAGCAGCAGCAGTGGAGTGGAGTCAACCACACCCTGGAGTGCTACAGAGGGCAGAGCTGGAGATGTGACCCGAGCCTTGGAGGAGCCCAGAAGATCATGTGTGGATCCCAGACATTGGAACAAGAAGCTGCATCACTGATGTTACCTTGGAGACCCCAAGATGTTTGAAATGCCAGAGCCATGGGATACCTGCTGAGGAGAGCTGCTAACAGGGAGTGGAACAAGTCACCGAAGAGAAGTGTGCTGCAGTCAACAGAGCAGAAGGGAGTTGGACGTCAGGCATGGAGACGCTGAACTTACAGTTTGCCCAGCTGATTTTTTTGTCTTGCTTTGGTCCAGTATTTCCTCACTATGAATTTTGGAGTAGTGATGTATATCTGTGATGTTGGAGGTATTTGACCTGCTTTTTTGATTTTGATTTTATAAAGGATTACAATTAAGTGATTGGATGAATCTCAGAAGAGACTTTGAATTTTTCTTGTCCCCCCACCCCACCCTGAGATTTTGAATTTTTGTAGACTATGGAAATTTTGGGGTTAGACTAACTGTATTTTTTACTGTGCTTTGGCTATGTATGGCCCCCATAGACTCATGTGTTTGAAAAAGCCTATGGGGGCCAGGGAGTAGAAAGTGGTGGTGTGAATATGCTTGGTCTGGGAAGTGGCATATTAGGAGGTGTGACCTTGTTGGAGTAGGTGTGACCTTGTTGGAGTAGGTGTGACCTTGTTGGAGTAGGTGTGACCTTGTTGGAGTAGATGTGACCTTGTTGGAGTAGGTGTGAGCTTGTTGGAGGAGGTGTGACCTTGTGGAGGAGGTGTGACCTTGTTGGAGTAGATGTGACCTTGTTGGAGTAGGTGTGACCTTGTTGGAGTAGGTGTGACCTTGTTGGAGTAGGTGTGACCTTGTTGGAGTAGGTGTGACCTTGTTGGAGTAGATGTGACCTTGTTGGAGTAGGTGTGACCTTGTTGGAGTAGATGTGACCTTGTTGGAGTAGGTGTGACCTTGTTGGAGTAGGTGTGACCTTGTTGGAGTAGATGTGACCTTGTTGGAGTAGGTGTGACCTTGTTGGAGTAGATGTGACCTTGTTGGAGTAGGTGTGACCTTGTTGGAGTAGATGTGACCTTGTTGGAGTAGGTGTGACCTTGTTGGAGTAGGTGTGACCTTGTTGGAGTAGGTGTGAGCTTGTTGGAGGAGGTGTGACCTTGTGGAGGAGGTGTGACCTTGTTGGAGTAGGTGTGACCTTGTTGGAGTAGATGTGACCTTGTTGGAGGAGGTGTGACCTTGTTGGAGGAGGTGTGACCTTGTTGGAGTAGGTGTGACCTTGTTGGAGTAGGTGTGAGCTTGTTGGAGGAGGTGTGACCTCGTTGGAGGAGGTGTGACCTTGTTGGAGTAGGTGTGACCTTGTTGGAGTAGGTGTGACCTTGTTGGAGTAGGTGTGAGCTTGTTGGAGGAGGTGTGACCTTGTGGAGGAGGTGTGACCTTGTTGGAGTAGGTGTGACCTTGTTGGAGTAGATGTGACCTTGTTGGAGGAGGTGTGACCTTGTTGGAGGAGGTGTGACCTTGTTGGAGTAGGTGTGACCTTGTTGGAGTAGGTGTGAGCTTGTTGGAGGAGGTGTGACCTCGTTGGAGGAGGTGTGACCTTGTTGGAGTAGGTGTGACCTTGTTGGAGTAGGTGTGAGCTTGTTGGAGGAGGTGTGACCTTGTGGAGGAGGTGTGACCTTGTGGAGGAGGTGTGACCTTGTTGGAGGAGGTGTGACCTCGTTGGAGGAGGTGTGACCTTGTTGGAGTAGATGTGACCTTGTGGAGGAGGTGTGACCTTGTGGAGGAGGTGTGACCTTGTTGGAGTAGGTGTGACCTTGTTGGAGTAGGTGTGACCTTGTTGGAGTAGGTGTGAGCTTGTTGGAGGAGGTGTGACCTTGTTGGAGTAGGTGTGAGCTTGTTGGAGGAGGTGTGACCTTGTTGGAGTAGGTGTGACCTTGTTGGAGTAGGTGTGACCTTGTTGGAGTAGGTGTGACCTTGTTGGAGTAGATGTGACCTTGTTGGAGTAGGTGTGAGCTTGTTGGAGGAGGTGTGACCTTGTGGAGGAGGTGTGACCTTGTTGGAGTAGGTGTGAGCTTGTTGGAGGAGGTGTGACCTTGTGGAGGAGGTGTGACCTTGTGGAGGAGGTGTGACCTTGTGGAGGAGGTGTGTCACTGTGGAGGTGGGTTTGAAACCCTTCTTCTAGCGTCCTGGAACTCAGTCTTCTCCTGTTTGCTTTTGGAAACAGCTCTTTCTCCAGAGCCATGCCTGCCTAGATGAACAATGCCATTTCCCGCCTTGATAATGGACAGAACCTTTGAACCTGTAAGCCAGCCCCAATTAAATGCTTTTTATAAGCGTTGCCTTCGTCATGGTGTCTTCACAGCAATGAAACCTAACTAAGACACTCAGCTGTGAAGCAGAGTTGAGGCCAGTCTGGGCTGAGTGAAACCAAACAAGACCCGGAGAGACACGCAGCAGTTAAAAGCACTGGCTGCTCTTCCAAAGGACCCAGAGATTGGTTCTCAGCACCCATACCAGACAGCTCCCAACTGCAACTCCAGGTCAAGGGGATCGGATGCCCTCTTCTAGTCCCCATGGGCAGTCCCACACACATGTCATACAAATACTCACACACTCATAAGTGAACATAGATCTTTTTAAAAAGAGAGAGGCTCTTTCCAGTCAGTGACAATCAATGGGCACCTCTAAAGACAACTGACACAGTGGCACAGGACAGGGGCAAGAAGAACCCTCTCACAGGAAGCAGAAGTGTAAGCTGGGACAGCCTGCTGCCAACACTGCGGTCACCCTCAGGGCATACACCAAGTTCGAGTTCCAGGAGGCAATAAGAAGAGCCCTGTGCCTGAGGTTGCATGTGGGGCCTTCTCCTGGGACTCTGGGTATTGAATTAGCAACTCAAGGATCATGATACTGTCTACAATGCCTCTAATAATGACCCTGATTGAGAACTGCATATACTCATGAGCAGCACACAGTGACAACAGAGTCACAGTCCCATTATGCACTGCTCCTGGGCCACAGGAAGGGGACCAAGCTGACTCCTGAAAAGAAAGAGATTTTAAACAAAAACCAATCAAAGAAAATTCCAAAGGAATATAGCGAGAGGGAAAAGAGTGCCCAAGTCTGTGGTTCGCAGAGGAGCTCTGGCCTGCGCTGCCTCAAGACCGAGTCGTGCGGTAGAGAAAAAGCTATGAGCTCTGGGCTGGAGATCTGTGTGAGCAGGATCAAATCCCAGAAAGTTACGTAAGTTGTTATCCATAACTTATGAAATAAAGGCGGTTTCTCATCCTATATAATAAAAGAGGAGGTAACAGGCAGGATGGCTCACAGTTTCACCCCAGCACTCAGGAGGCAGAGGCAGGTGGATCTCTGTGAGTTTGAGGCCAGCCTGGTCTACATAGGGAGTTCTAGGCCAGACTAAGACCCTATCTCAAAACAAAACCTCACAAAATAAGACCCAAATGAATGTGTTGCCAAACAATGAGAGATCTGTTTCCTGGTTGGGAAAGTCCTTTCTACTCTCCTGTTAACAGAGCAGGCTGTCAGACAAAGAGCAGCAGAGAGCCAAACTAACCGGACACTGCTTTCTCCAACCGCTCCAATGGACACAGGATTCTAGCCAGCAAAAGTGGCTTCACCAGGCTAAAGAGGGGCCACCCTGTCTTGTCTCCTATTCTCCACCGCCTACAGGTCTTCAGCTCACTCTTTGCTTATTTGAAATCCAGCTGCCTCAGACTCCCTGGCTTCAGCCCTCCTGGTGCTCTCCAGGGTGTTCAGCACCCTGTCCCCAGCTGGCCTCACGAAGGCCTCCACTCCCCTCTTGGCCCCTGTACTTCAAATACATTCCTTGGACTCTCATATTTCTCTACTGTAATTACCCCGCACTGTAATTTATCTGTTTACATAAATGGCCTCCTCCACTAAACTAAACTCAGAACAGGCAGGGGCCGTATTGAGTCACCTCGGCATTGCCAACAAAAGCAAAGGCATCGCACCTGGCCCAGTGCGGCCACGCCATAAAGGATTGTTGAATGAACAGGTAAGGCAGTGCCTTTGACCTAACATGTGCTACTGAGACTGCTCAATCATCATCCTTGGTCTCTTCCCAGGTCTGTGTCTCTTCCTCGAGATAATCTAAGCTATGAATTCTCTGTCTAACAAGGCTCTGGTCAAACTGTGGAGCTCGAAGTGGGTGGTGACATCTCATGGCCATTGTATTATAAAGAGACATGAGCTGCAGCCTTACCCATTACGAGACCTAGTGAGCTCCAGTTTCTGATAACCAGACCGAATTTGTGTTGTGAGCGTGCTTTGCACACATTTATCTGCTCATGTACACACATGCACAACATTCTACCACTGAATTATACCCCTGGTCTGAGCCAGTCAAGTCCTGTCAAACCCCTAGCATAGGCCTAGCACACAAATCTGAATAATTATTTAAAGAGTTCATCTAATAAGGTCTGTCAGTCACCTGGATAGGAAAACGCCCCTCAGAAAAGGACCTGGACTAGAATAAACCATCTCTCCCAGCAATCTTTGTCTCCCTGTTTGATTTAGCAGAGGTGGCACGTCATGATTCCCAAACGCCCTCACTGTATGGTGACACATGGCCAGGGTGTTTTTTCTTTGCAATGTCCTTTTGGCCCTCCTCTGTAGAAGGCACCCCACTTTACTCTGTAACAAATACTGCGCTCACTGTCCTCCGAGCATCTCTCAGGCCTTCTCTTTGCTTTTGTATGTCCATATATTTTAGAAGAGAATAATGACCCAAAGCTCAAGAAACTACAGAGCCAACCACACAGGCAAAAGCAGCCTGACCTCGAGGCTGACAGCTCTGTGGAGCCAGCATTTCCTGCCCAGGAGGTCTCACAGATTCACAAAGGGCAGACACACAGAGATAACTCTTCACAACACAGGGACCTGCTCAGGCACAACCAGACACAGCACGGGCTAACTCTACCTGTGTCCAGGGAACGGTGCTCACAGATGCCAGCGCATAGATGAGAGGATTTCAGCCCCATGTCAGAATATATGGCTGTCCTATGGTCTTCCGTCTCAGCATCTTTTTGAATATGTTTATCTTCTTCTTTCTAGGAGCAGGACCTTTCTGCCCTGGCACCATCCTATGCTCCTCCCTCTCCCAGTTTCTCAGTGTGATTAATCCAGATTCTTGCCTCTTGGTGACCATCTCCTATTTGACTCCCCCCCATAGACACTCTCACTCAGAATAGTCTATGCAGATATACCACAGTGACCGTCTCAGTTGCTGTGGTACCTCCTGGAACTTTTGTTGGCTTACACTAAACCCAGCACTTAGCATTCCTCAGAAAAATCTTCCTTTTTTTTAAAAGATTTTTATTTATTTTATGTATGTGAGTACAGTGTTGCTGTCTTCAGACACACCAGAAGAGGGCATCAGATCTCATTACAGATCTGATTACATTGTGAGCCACCATGTGGTTGCTGGGAATTGAACTCAGGTCCTCTGGAAGAGCAGACAGTGCTCTTAACCACTGAGCCATCTCTCCAGCCCCCAGAAAAATCTTCTTGACTAATGCCATAGGCTGCAAGCAAGGCTTTAGTGCATGGGTCTCTGTCAATGGTTGGTCGCCATGCTGTCTCTTCCCATTGGTCCTCTATTCTCTGGGACCTACATGGATTTTAAAAATGGCTTCTGTAACTTCACTGGCTTTGTTCTGCTGCCTCTTCTATAGCTCTCCCGACACACATGAGTCTAACTCTTCTCACTGCCAAAGGTCTCCTGGAGAGTCAGACCTTAGAGTCAGATGAGAATAAATCAAGACAGAAAAATGTAGGCTGGAGGCCAGTTCTGTCATTTGGGGCTGGTTTTTTAAAATGTCAACCTGTTTTTGTGCTAGTAAAAGAAGGAGTAAGGCAGGAGTTTTTGCTCAACGGTGTGTGCCTACTATGCACATGGCCCTGGTTAAAGGAAGAGTTAGGTGTTCTTTGAAGGATTGAATAAAATCTATGGATGCACCTAGAAAATTGTCAGGGACATAGACGCATACTTAGTTCTAGCTGTGAGCAGTGGCGTCAGCTTCCTGCCTAGGAACATCCAGAGGCCCTGTCCTCACCTGGCAGGAAGAAAAAGGAAGATGGGTGTGATGGTCCACCACAGAACCTATGAGGAAGGCGTGGGTGGAGGATAAGGGAGGCACATCCTGGAGTGAGAGACAGGAACAACTCCCTGTCAGGTCAGTTTTAGAGGAAGCAGAGTGGAGTCAGGAAGACGGGTCATCCATGATGGCTTCCATCTAGCTCGAGAGCTCCAGGGGAAGGAGGTGTTGGCACAGTGGCCCAGCAGGTTCCAAGCCTTGGGGATTTGATGACCAGTTTAAGACAACCCTGGAGGATAGCAAGACAGACACCGTGTGGTGACAGAACTCTCTAGAGTTCCCAGGAGAGGGCTGGAGCTATTTGCTGGGTTAGTCATTAGTACAGAGATTAGGGTAAGACAATACAGGAGTGCCTGGACTCTCTCATTGAAGACCCAAACGTTTTAGGTGATTGGCAGGTTTAAAAGGAATTCACTCAGCAGAAGGGGTTTCTGAAGCTGTCAGATCTGGGTTCGGTTTCTGCTCTGGCACTGACTAGCTGTATGGCTTTTTTTTTTTTTAAGTTTTCTCAAGATCAAAGGGCTCAGTTCTAAAACCAGGACAGTAGTGATACAGGATAAATGCTCATCTCAGACAGACCACTGGGTCCCTTCACACTTTTGTCTCCAACTATAAGATGTGGCAGCCTCTTGCTTCAATGTGAGTCTGCCTTCCCTGATTTGCACCGTAAAGTTGGGTCTTTCAGAGGACTCCAGGGCAGGGGCTGTACTGACTTCCATATACACAGGAAGAACACATGGTTGGTCCCATTTTCCTTTGTCTGCTGAAGCCAAATATTTGAAATGCAAAATGCTTTCCACCAACGTTGTGTTTGAAGGTCTTAGCTTTTGCTCATGTTCCTGTCTGAACCACAACCCATCTCCCTTATAGTACGTTTCTGTGTCCATCAGCAGGGATGTGTAGTGAGGCCCGGGCACACCATCCTCAGCAGGGAGGTAAGCTAAGTGGGAGCTGGATTCATAGTGGAATCGTAAGACAGAGGCAGGCATACGCACACCTATAATCACAGCACTTAGGAGGGAGAGACAGGAGGATCAGAAGTTCAAAGACATTTTCAGATGACCTTCAACTGGCCTTGAATGAGTTCAAGGCTAGTCTGGGCTAAATTAGACCATGTACCTAAATATACACAAAACAAATACAAACCAAACAAAAGGATCAAACAGACAGAAAAGAAATAAATGCAACATAAGGAGAGATATTTAAGTTCTAGCCATAATAGGAGGTCTGGGCAAGCAGAGAGCCACGGTCTCAATGACGATTTCCTTGTCACCTCACCCACCACACTTGCCGTCCATTTTTTTTCCATGTGCCTGGTGGTCTCCACGCTTTGGGGCAGGGAACATGTGGAAACTGCCATTGACGGGAAGGATGAGTTCTGAGTTGGAACTGGATGAGCCTAATTGTTATAAATGTGTTCACCCACAGTTCCTCACGGTCACCGTAGACCCAGGCAGTTCTCCTCTCAGGTATGAGCCCAGTGTCTTAGTCACTTTTGCATTGCTGTGAAGAGACACCATGACCAAGGCAACTTACAGAAGAAAGAGTTAGTCAGGGGCTCACAGTTTCAGAGGGCGAGTCCATGGCCATCATAGTGAGGAGCATGGCGACAGGCGGGCAGACGGATGGGCAGGGCACCGGGTAGGAACCGAGGACTTACATCTGATCTACAAGTAGAGGGCAGAAACAGAGGGCTAGCTAGAAATAGTGTGGGCTTTTGAAACCTCAAAGTCCACCCCCAATGACACGCCTCCTTCAACAAGGTCACACTTAACTAATTCTATCCAAAGTTTCACCGACTGAGGTCCAAGCATTCAAATATATAGGAGCTGTTATCATTCAAACCCTCATACCAAGATAAATTGGAAACACAGCTACACAAAGATATGCATGTGGATTATTCATTGCAGGACTCATGAGAGCCAGGAAGTGCAATAGCTCACATGCCCATCAAACAGCGCCTAGGTAAACAAAATGGAGTATATCACATAATAGAATATCCTATAAAGATAAAAAGGAATAAAATGGGCTACAGGGATGGACCTGTGGTTAAAAGCACTGGTTTTTAGTCCTGACCTACGGCCTCCAAAGTTTGGTTCCCAGAATAACCCAGGCAGTTCACAACCAGCTTTGTAACTCTAGATCCAAGGATCAGACGCCCTCTTGTGGTCTCTTTGGGTATATGCACTTGCAGGTGCATACACACACACACACACTCACTCACAGTGAGACAGAGAGACACACAGAGAGAATCACAACTACATAAAGGGATGAAATGAAGGAAGAAAGCACTCCTGCATACTACAGAATGAATGAACCTTGAAAGGATTTTGTCCCGTGAAAAAAGCCACTGTTAAAGAATTTTGTAGTGTGTAATTCCATTTGTACAGAATGCCCAGCATGGGCAAGTCCAGAGGCAGAAAGTGAAGACAGATTGCCCAGGGGCTCCCTACATATCTAGAACCTAGCACTGGTTATATAGATCAGGCTGGCCTTGAACTCACAGAGATCAGCCTGCCTCTCCCTTGGAGTGCTCAGATTAAAGGGATGTGTCACCACACCCAGCTTCCATTATTCTTTCTGTTTGTTTTTTGAGACTGGGTCTCCCTCCCTTTGTAGCTCTGGCTGTCCTAGAACATTCTATGTAGACCAGGCTGGTCTCAAAAACACAGACATCTACCTGCTGTGCCTCCCAACTGCTGGGATTAAAGGTATGAGCCACCATGAATGGCCTGCTATTCTTTTTTTTTTTTTTTTTTTAAGATTTATTTATTTATTATATATAAGTACACTGTAGCTGTCTTCATATACACCAGAAGAGGGCATCGGATCTCTTTACAGATGGTTGTGAGCCACCATGTGGTTGCTGGGATTTGAACTCATGACCTCTGGAAGAGCAGTTGGGTGCTCTTAACTGCTGAGCCATCTCTCCAGCCCGTGGCCTGCTATTCTTTCTCACTCACTTTTCCTACCAAACCTGGAGCCCTTGACACATTCAATTACGGTTGCCTGTGTCAACATGGGAGGGGAGTTCAGAATTATTTACTCAAGCAGGGGCAACTTAACCAGTGAATATCATTGAAATTGTAGCTCCCCCTCTCTCAGCCACCACTAACAGCCTATAGTTTCTAAGAGAGGGGTGGAGCACAGGAACTCCTCCCCCATCCATGATGGGATGAATGAGTCCAGCCTTGTACAGTCTTGTGCAGGTAACCACTGCTGATCTGAGTTTAGGCGTGCAACAGTCTTGTCATATCCAGAAGACGGTGTCTCACAGCATGCCTTCCCACCCTACCAGCTCTTACATATTTTCACCCCTCTCTCTGCCAAGATCCCTGGACCTGACAGGAGGGTGTGGTTTAGGCGTCCCATGTAACACTAAACAGTCACTTACTGTCAGTACCTTAGCTATAAGTCTCTGCACAAACCACTGACCACCGCAGAGAGAGCCTGTCATGGCCGAAGCTGAAGGAAGCACTACTCTTTGTAATGGATGTGGAAGACACCACATCCATTAGTGTGACAAAAGCAATAGGCTCCCATACTGCCGCGAGCTCTCTACCCTTGAGCTTCCCACCAGGCTTATGGTACTGTTGCCCTTAGAGACAAAGCTGACTACAAAATACGAACAGGGGGCTGGGCAAACTCTTCCCTTTGGTGGGAAAGGTTTGAGGACGGGGAGGGTGATAAAGGGAGAGAGAATAGGGCTGGAGGTACAGCTCAGTGATGAGTTCTTGCACAACATGCAGGAGCTTGTGAATTTGAACCCCAAGACCACAAAACAAGAACAAAAATCCAAAATAAAACAATATCACTAGTCAGGGTGGTGCACACTCACAATCCTAGCTCCGGGGAGGTGGAGGCAGGAGATGCTAAACTCAAGGCCAGTGTGGGCTGCACAGTGAAATCCTATCTCAGAACACCAGCAAAACAAAAGTCAATAAAAAGTAAAACCTTGTCAAATACAGAGGTGAATGCTAGCAGCAAACCACCCAACTGAGAACAAGACCCCTGTTGGGGGAATTAGAGAAAGGATTGAAAGAGCTGAAGGGGCTTGCAACCCCATAAGAACAACAGTGCCAACAAATCAGAGCTTCCAGGGACTAAACCACTACCCAAAGACTATACACGGACTGACCCAGGGCTCCAACTGGATAGGTAGCAGAGGATGGCCTTGTTGGGCACCAATGGAAGGTGAAGCCCTTGGTCCTGCCAAGGTTGGACCCCCAGAGTAGGGGAATGTGGGGGGCAGGGTAAGGAGGCATGGATGGGGAGGGGAACACCCTTCTAGAAGGGGAGGGGGAGGGTTAGGGGGCTTATGGACAGGAAACCGGGAAAGGGAATAACATTTGAAATGTAAATAAGGACTGCCCAATAAAAAAAAGAAATAATATCAGAAGAATAAAAAATAAAATAACTAAAACCTAAGAAAATATTAGCCACAGCTGTGAATGTGCCATAAGGAGATGCGAGAACCTCAGGCGTCCTCAGGCACACACCTTGTATTAGGAGCAGGACTTCTCACTGGCCCAAGTCTCATTGGTAGACTGGGCTGGCTGGCTGGAGACATCAGGAATCTGCCTGTCTCTGTCCCTCATGCTGGGATTCCAAATGTGTGCACCTGAGTTAATGTCTTCATGTTTGCACGGTGAGTGCTGTACAGACCATGCTGCCTCCCTAACCCTAAATCATCGTTCCCCTGACATAGCACCATGACTTTAGAAGTTCCTGTCTAGAGGTTCGCAAGGAAACAAGGTTAAACGGGCTATACAGTCTGCCTTCTGCTCACTGTCTGAAATCGGACACAGAGTGAGGGCACTCCACTCTCCCCAGTGCTCACTTAGAGTGCTCCTGTGAGGAAAATCACCCAGACACCCCCATATCCAGCCAGTTCAGATTGCAGTAACTTCCCTTAAAAGTCACTCACTCTGAGCCATGAGTCCTGGGTTCATGGCAGGCAGAGCACTTACTGGCAGTAACAAGTCACAGCCATGATGTGGTTCTCACTCACAAAGCACTGGAGCAGCTCTGGTTCAGATACTCCAGGCTCTGCTCCTTCTCCAGGTAATCCTGGAGGATCTGAAGGGCCTGGAGGGGTCCAAGAGCAAATACATTCTATCCTCTGCTCCAGCTCTCTGCCTAGTTTCTGGGTCATTTCCCCACACCCAGCAAGAAGGATTCAGCATTTTTGCATTTGTTGATTTATTTAGCATGTGTAAGTGTGTGGCAAGTGAGTACACACATGGAAGTCAGAGGACAGCTTGTTCGAATGAGTTCTCTTCTTCCACCCTGTGGGTCCCATAAATGAAACTTAGGCTTGGTGGCAGGTGCCTTTACTGACAGAGCCATCTCACCAACCCCAACACGACTTTCCTTCCTTCCTTCTTTCCTCTTTCCTTTTTGACATTCTCACTGCATAGCTCTGATTGGCCTAGAACACTTTATGTAAACCAGACTGGCTTGAACTCAAGACATCCCCCTGCATCTGCTCCCAAGAGCTGGGATTAAAGGAATGTGCACCACACCTTTTATTTTTAATTTTAATTTAATTTTATATGTACAGGTATTTTGCCTGCATGTTTGTGCACCACTTCTGTGTTTGGTGCCCAAGGAGGCCAGAAGAGGGCATCAGATCCCTTGGAACCGAAGTTACAGGCAATCGTGAGCCACCATAACCACGTGACCACTGAGCCATCTCTCCACCCAGTCTACAGTTTCTTTTTTTAAAAGTATCTTTGTGTGTCTGTGTATGCAGATGCCTCAGATACCAAAGATGGCAAGTCCTCTAGAAGTGGCCTTACAGGCAATGGTGAGCTACTCAACATGGCTGGGTCTTCTGCAAGAGCAGCAAGTGCTCTTAACTGCTGAGCCATCCATCCAGGCCTCAAGCATATTCTCATTGGAGCATCTGTCTCCAACAAAAGTGGGAGAAGAGCCTTGGTTTGGTCAAATTGTCACATGTGGTTGGCATCTAGAGAGATGAGGTGTCCCTTTGGTCCCCTTCCGCTTTGGGAACATTTCATGCATGGCACTGCATGTGTCATAGGGTGAGGCACTGGCTGAGTATGGAATGACCAACCTGGGAAGAGTGACAGGTGGGACAGGCTGCCCCTGCACACACTCAGCTCGCACACACTCAGCTCGCACACACTCAGCTCACTGAATCACTTCTTCCTGGGAGCACCAGAAACCCAGAGCATCCTGTTGTCTCTGCTGGGGTCTTTGGGCTACAGCTTCAAAGCCTCCTTTAGGCCTACAGAGAACTGTGACGGGAAGGGGTGGCCAGACTGGGGAAGTAGGGTCCAGGACAAAGAAAGGAAAGTTCCAGGGCTTAGTCAGCAAGCCTATTAGGCTGAAAGCAAGCAAAAACCATCATGGTGTGCTGGGAAGACAGTTCAGTGAGTAAGAGTGCTTGCTGTGAGCATGAGGACCTGAGTTCAAATCTCCAGCATCTATGCACTCAGCGCTTGGGGGATGGGCAGGAGAACAGCTGGAGGATTAGGGCCACCAGTCTACTACCTGGTTCTATGGAAGGTCCTGTCTCAAGGGAATAAAGTAGAGAGATGTTGGGAGCAATGCCCTGAAGCCCTCCATTATTGATGTTATTATTATGATTAGTGTTAATATGACTGGGTTCATGGAAAATCCCCAGCCAGCTGCAGAAGACTAATACAAATCTGGTGGTCAAGATGAATAATAATATGATAAAGTCATCCTACTGACTAATAATATGACAAACCTGTGACCTTTCTAACATCCTGTCAACATCAGCTGATTCCCTGACCACACGAATATTGTGTCCTTGGCCTGTGTAAATGTTTCTTACTTCCCCCTCCCTCTGTTACCCATGTTATGGTATAAATTCAGCCTTGGGAAAAAATAAAATTGTTGCCTTGATCAGACTCTTGTCTTGGCGTCCTTCTTCGTGTCTCTTGTCCCCCCATTCTCTTCCAGGTACCCTCAGCAGCCCCAGTTATTGACAGACAGAGATAAAGCAACACACCTGACCTCCTCTGACTTCTGTGAGTGTGCATGCACATTCACATGTACGATCACACACATGTAAATGAAATGTAAGCATGATTTTTAAACCCCCAGGACTAGCTTCCAACTCTCAAATTTCTGTCTCTCTAAGTCACTGTGCTAAGTACCAGCTGGGCCTTCTGATTAGACAGAGTATAGTCCTGACCTGTGGCCTCCAGCTTTGTTCCCTCGGAGGGGTCCTATTGGGGGAAACCTGCCTTCCTCTGTCTACTTTCCAAATATTCGGGGGGTTTTATTCTGGGAACCTATTTAAAGGTCCACACGCAGTGCAGTGGTACACAGGTAGGATGTGTTGAGGCCACCAGGAACTCGGGCTACACTGGTTACTCAGAATCAAGACCCTGGCCGGCCATTACTTTGTTGCTGTCTCCCGCTGAGCACATACACAGAACCTGTGTGTGGTTGTTCATGGAATCTGGTGACTGTGACATGGTAGGTGCCCTACAAATACTCCTTGGATTTATAGTTTTACTGGTGGCCAAAATTTAGATCAGGGTTGACAACCTAAGTTCTTCCCGAAGCAGGATGTGAAAGGGTGTCCTAAAGGGCAATGTGAGAGTTAATCTTGACTGTGAACCGGGTTAAATCAAGAACTCCCCAGGATACGAAGAAGAAACTGCTCTGGGCGTGCCTATTAGGGCGTTTTCAGAGTCATTAGGCCATGAAGTTATGACCTACTCAGTCCCTTGATGGTCACTACTGGGAAGAAGTGAAAGGGAGGGGCTGGAGGAAGTCGGTGGCTGTGGAAGTGTCCTGGGGGCTATATTTAGCTCTGGCCCCTTCCTGTATTCTCTCCCACCCCCATGCCTTGATGCAAATTGTTTTACCAGCCTAGCCCCAAACAACACCAGACAATGACGGAATCCTATAAAACCAAATAACTGTTTTCCTCTTTTAAATTTCTTGAGTATTTGGTCATAAATGTCAGAAAAGCCTAACTAGAGCAGCAGGGCTTCAACTAGAAGGCAGGGGGCTTTCTCCGCAGCACCGTCATGGCTGCCTTTCATCTGCAGCCCATTCGTCCAGTGTCAACAGGGATTCTGCCATGCGAGGCACATGAAAGCACAGATACACACATACTCACTGAGAGGTGGGATCACACTCATGCACATACACAGAGGTGAGAGCACACTCATACACATACAAAGAGGCAGACGCACAGTCGCACACATAGACAGAGTTAATTTTCTTGAAATCAAGCCCAGACGTGAAGTCATTTTGTAGGAGACCTTGGATAAGCAGATTAGCATCACCTAACTCTGGAAGCCTTCCTTGCCTGTCCTTTCTGTCCACTACGGAAGGAACCGTCTCTTATCAGTCTTCGAAAAAAGCACAAGTAAGAGTTGCCCAGGCATTCCAATCTCAAAGAGAAGGCCGATGGGGACGCTGGCCAACACCTCTCAGGTCTGCAACAGGGTGGAGGGGAACCAGGATCTGGAGTTCAAGGCCACTGTGGGCCCCATAGCAAGAACTCGTTTTGAAAGAGAGGGGTGGTAAATGCTTTACACCCCACCTCCTGGTAAAGAACCAAGCTACTGTGGATGTATACGCATAAAGGGAAGCCAAACGACGAACTCCGAGACTTCTGAGTGTGAGGTCATGGTGCAAACACTGAGGTCAAGACTGGAGGGCTGGATTTAGTAGCAGATTACAAAGGATCCTGTGTGTTAAGACAAGAAATTTAACTTGATCTTGTTGGCAGTTTTCAATTTAAATGAAGAAATGGGAATATACATACATATATACATAAACACATCTATACATATATACACACACACACACACACACATATATATGCATATATATATATAACTTTTTTTTTCTTTTTTCTTTTTTTCGGAGCTGGGGACCGAACCCAGGTATATATAACTTTTTATTCTTCATGAGTCTCACATTATCCATCCCAGTCCCACTTGTCTCCTCATTTCTTTGTGTCCACCCCCACCCTTGCAACCTCCCCCACAAAAGAAAAAAATATCTTCACAGAAGCTGTAGTGTGTCACCGTGCACCACAGCACACCCTTCTGTCCACATGGGCTGGTACGAGGCCTCTGGCTTCTGCTACACTATCAGTACTGGATCCTCCCTGGGGCTCCTTAGGATATCCTGTTGTTGCCCTGTGATGCGGAGTTCTTGTAGCTTTGGATCTGCAGGGCTGACTCCTTCACAGGATCCAGCAGATGATGGATGGGGTGGGTCTAGTCAAAGCCCTGGGTGTGGGACTAGGTAGTAGCTGAGTTGGTGAGCCTGCCAGCTCTCCCACACCACACCCCCGGGGCAAGCTCCCCCTCACTACCCTGGCTAGTTCATCCAAAGCCACAGCCAGTGAGGGGCAGAGCCAGGTCTCCCACCCTCATGCCCTCCAGGGCAACTCTCCTGCCTGCTAAAGGTGGCAAGGGGCGAGTGTGGGACAGACAGCAGGAGTGTGGGACAGACATGATACACATGCCTTCCTCACCCGTGCCTCTGAATAGCAGACAAGTGATGGGGCCAGTTCTCCCGAGCTCACCCACTCGGGACCAGTTCTACTGTGGAGCTCACTCTCCAGTTTTTGTTTTGTTTTTTTAAGTTTTAGTTAGTTAGTTAGGTTGTTTGTTTGTTTGTGTTCCTCGGTACACACTTGCCATGGCCCATGTGCAGAAGTCAGAGGACAACTTGGGGGAGTGAGGACGTGGGGGGTGATACTTGGTGGCGAGTGTTTTACCCACGGATTTGTCTCTCTGACCCTCAGGATCTATCTTTTAAAGAAGATCATCCCGGAGAAGCCCAAGATGAAAAACAAGAGAGAAACGGAGCCATCTCGGAAGGCTGTGGAAACAGACCAGACCGGGGGGCGGGGGGGAGGAACGTTCGTCCCTGGGGGTAGTTTATGTCACCATCTTGACCAGGACATTGACAAGATGGGATGCCTGGAAGCTTAGATATTTCTGTTCCAAAACCCACACATGTCCTGACGCTGTTAATTCAAATCAACAGCAAGGACAGGCTCAGAGGGAATGCAAGATTCTCCAGAACTTCTTACGATGAAATATTACACAAAAGCGCAAAAGCGAAAAGAGCTCGGTGATAAACAATAAACCTATTTTTGGATTTTTATTTGCTCTGTGTGTGTGTGTGTGTGTGTGTGTGTGTGTGTGTGTGTGTGTGTGTGTGCCTGTTTGTGCACACACGCCCATGTGTGAGCACCACAGTGAGCACATGGAGGCCAGAGAACAGCACCTGGGAATTGATTTTCTCCTTCTGTCACATGACTTCCGGGTATTAAACTCAGATGGTCAGGCTTGGCAGCAAGCACCTTTGCTCGCTGAGCCCTCTCGCTGGCCCTCCTCCTGCTTTAAGACTGTGAGCTGCCTGTGGGGTGTAACTGGAAATTCTGATCTGGAATCTAGGGAAGCTCTAGGATTTGTATTTATTAACACTTACTGGCCTAAATTCAGAGCAAGAGGTGGTGGTTAGAGAGGGTGGCTCAGAGCTTAAGAGCACTTGCAGTTCTTGCAGAAGGGACATTTTGGTTCCCAGTGTGCACATGGTGGGCCACAACCACTTACCTCTCTCCACTCCCAGAGGATCCAACGCCTTCTTCTGACCTTTACAGGCACCAGGCATGCACTTGGTACACATACAGGCCAAACACTCAGAGCATAAAACAGAATAAATAAGTCTAAAAAATTAATACAGCACGTACCTATAATCCTGGAACTTGAGAGTTGGAGGCAGGAGGATCAAGACTTCAAGACCTTCTGATTTCATCGGCAGTTTGAGACTAGCCTGGGCTATTTTAGAGGGCGCCTGCACGTGCGCGGACACAGATGCTGAGGGCCATGCAGGAGGACCGACAGATGGCTTTAGAACTCATGGAATGCGGCCCACTGGTTACCACAGATACAGTGGGTGAGCCTCAGTCCTGGGGAACACATGTCCTGAGGACTTCATGCTGTTATAGAGTTCAGCTCTGCTTGCTGCCCTCTTAATCTAAGAAAATATGAAAGCTCTAAGGGGGCTTCCAGTCCCTCACTGGGCAGTGGCTCTGGCACTCACAATACTAATGTCTGATCTCTTTCAGGCATTGCTGCTGTAGCAGATTAGTGATTCAATCACCACCCTAGAGAAGTACTTAGAGATGTAGATTGTCAATAATGAGCACCTCCCTTAGGTTTGGAAAAGTAAAGTTGTTAGTTAAGCTAGGTTGAGATGTTTTTACTACTGGCTCTGATGTAGAAAATCTTAGGGAACAATATGAGGTTGAGAAAGGCACCCTCTCAATAGTTAAACTAGGGGCCCTTATGGTCAGGGAACAAGAACAGCGGCAGTGGCAGCGCTGGCTGACATATCTCACTGAGGCTGGACTGGTGGGGAGTGATTTCCTGTACCCATGTTAGCCCTCGACCTCCTGATCTGATTTAACAAGAGTTGCTGATGAGTAGATAAGCATTCTGAGGATTTACAGTAGATATGACTGATTTTTATATAAAAGTTTAGATTTGCGATTTTAAAAAGATTCCTTGGGGTTGGGGATTTAGCTCAGTGGTAGAGCGCTTGCCTAGGAAGCGCGAGGCCCTGGGTTCGGTCCCCAGCTCCAAAAAATAAAAAAATAAAAAAATAAAAAGATTCCTTATAAGATTACTTTTAAGATGAATAATAAAATGATTTCTCCTTTCTTTGTCACCACAAACTGCTGCCTGCCAGTAAGAGAAGCTGGCTGAGAAAACGGCCTCACTCGCTTACACTTCGTTAATCTATACCGAGTTGCTTAGTTAGGAATGTATGTGTGTTCTTGGGAATACTTTGTTTTCTTTTCCTGTACTAGGCAATGTTATTTCTTTTCTTGGGGAACACACCGTTTGTTTGTTTGTTTGTTTGTTTAACAATCATTCGCTAGAAGAAAACTAAAATGTAATCACACTGTCATTTTATACTTCTTGAAAGGTTTTTCTGTGATATGTCAGCTATGGAAGGAAGAGTAAAGTGCAGGGCTCGGAACACTGCTCCTTCACCCATCAACTTCGCAAACCTGTTGGAGCTTTGTTCCCTCCATCAAATCTGTATGCGTGTGCATGTGTGTGTGTGTGTGTGTGTGTGTGTGTGTGTGTGTGTGCGCATGTCTGGTGTGTTGGAGCTTGCTCCATCCACCAATTGTGTGTATTTATGTGTGTGTGTGTGTGTGTGTGTGTGTGTGTGTGTGTGTGTGTGTGTGTGTGAAATGCTTGGAGCCTAAATGCTGAAGCTTTGCCCTAACCATTCAATGCATGAATGTGTATATGTCTGTCTGTATGTACGCATATATGTATATATGTTATGTATGAATGTATGCATGTATGTATATATTTGTATGCATGAAGTTATTGGTCTCTGCCTTTTGCTTCATTCATTCGGGTATGTGTGTGTGTGTGTGTTGTGTGTGTGTTGTGTGTGTTGTGTGTGTGTGTTGTGTGTGTATGTGTGTGTGTGGTGTATATGTGTGTGTGTGCATGTGTGTGTTGTGTGTATGTGTTGTGTGTGTTGTGTGTATTTATGTGTGTGTGTTGTGTGTATTTATGTGTGTGTTGTGTGTGTTATGTGTGTGTGTTGTGTATGTGTGTGTGTTGTGTGTGTGTTGTGTGTTGTGTGTGTTGTGTGTTGTGTGTATTTATGTGTGTGTTGTGTGTGTGTTGTGTGTGTGTTTTGTGTGTGTGTGTTGTGTGTGTGTTGTGTGTGTGTGGTGTGTGTGTGGTGTGTGTGTGGTATGTGTGTGTGTTGTGTGTGTGTGTTGTGTGGTGTGTGTGTGTGTGTGTGTGTGTGTGTGTGTGTGTGTGTGTGTCACTTTCTGGCTGGCCCCAAGGAGTTAAAAGAATTTAGAGTTTTTTGCTGGCCCACAGGGAGTGCCAGCCCCAGTAAGTTAAGCTTTGTCCCTTCAGAGAAATGTCTGCTGAGTAATTTCTCTAATGGCTGGCTGCTGTTGACAGTAGCCCTTGTCAGTATCTGGACCAACCCTGTCAGCCACTCTCAACACCAATCCCCTCCAGCGGCTGCCTGCCTCAGTTTACCCTCTGGTGTGAAAGGTGGTTTTTGGTGCACACACCTACACACACACACACACTCCTCCAAAACAGATTAATGAAAACCTCAGAAACCCAATTCAAACTAGCTGGCACAGAGAGAAATGTGTTACAAGACACAGGGAACTAAAAGACAGGATCCTATCAGGATGACGGGAGGCACCTGGAACTCAGAGTCATAAACTTCTAGGAATTCCCCTCTGAACCCCAAGGCTTCCTCCACTTCTCTGCAGAGGGCCGCCGACAGTCGCCAGTGTTTATATGTAACACATTTGGTCCCTCAGCGAGATATTTAGTCTCGGTTCTAAAGCCCAAGAGAGGTCTGAGATGTAGCTCGGGGGTGGAGTGCGGGCCAAGCATGTGCAAGGCCTTGGGTTGCGTCTCTAAGGTTAGAAGGGGAAAGCGTTGGTTGAAGCTGAGTGTGGTAGCTCACAGCTGAAATCTTAATTCTCCAAAGGCGAAGGCACAAGAGCAGCGCATCTGAGGCCAGCGTGTGCTTCCCAGAGAGACAGCGATCCAAAACAAAACAAAACAAAACAAAACAAAACAAAACAGTGAATTGTTCAACCCGGAAGAAAAGGAGCTGGAAAGCGTGTCACGTAGTGGGACCTCACCCATTCAGGAAGATGTCTCCTCAAAAGATGCCTGTCAGTCCGGTGTGGGACGCTGTGGGACTTGGGGATACAGATGGAGCAGTGCGCTTCACCGTGGCTGTGCGTCGGCATTGCATGGAAACACCAGAGAAGGCTTCTTGGAAATGGGTTTAAGCCAATAGCAAGGCTTTATTGGTTGACCAGTGACTACACTGGGCATTTGGGATCCCAAAGTGTAGTCCCAAGCCTTTCTCAGGGTGAGCTTTTAAGCACAAAAAACTGTATCCTGGGTTGACGTACTCCAGTTAACAAGAACAGCCAAAAGCAGAGCTACAGAAGTCAGAAGGCAAGGTTAGTACATTTAAAGACTTTCCCAGAACTGCGGGCTTCGGTGAGCTAGGCCTTCGTTTTAGTTTTAGCAGGTGATGTTGTCTACCTGCTGAGTTTCACAGCCTGAATGGTTCTTCCATTATGGAATCAGTTTTGCTAAGGTCTGCAGCCTGCTGCAATAACATTCTACCCCTGAATCCCATCAAGAGTTTCTGACTTTCTGGCCTGAGATGTAACCTTAGCAGCCATCTTTTGCTGTGGTTTTAAGATAGGGTGTGAGGCTGGTGAGACAGCTCAGCGGGTGGGAGCCTGTTTAGTTAGGGCTTCCTTTGCTGTGATTAAACCCCACGGCCAAAAGGAAGCCAAGGAGGAACCATTATTTAGTTCACAGCTTGTAGTCTATCACCTACGGAAGTCAGGGAGGGACTGCAAGGTAGGAACCTGGAGGCCGGAACTGATGCAGAGGCCATGGACTGACTGGTTTCTTCTCATGGGTCGCTCAGCCTACTTTCCTATAGCAACCTTCACTACCAGCCCAGGGTGGCTCTCACAGTAAGCTGGGTCCTCCCACAGCAGACATCCATCAGGAAAATGCACCACAGGCTTCCGCACAGGCCAGTCTCATGATGGAACTGTCACAAATGAGGTCCCTCTTTCGAAATGTCCCTAGTTTGTATCAAGTTACATAAAACCAGCCAGCACAGAGGGCTTTTCTCCAAGTCTTACCACCTAAATTCAATCCCCAGGACCTATATTGTAGAAGGAAAGAACCTGCTCTCGCAAACTGTTCTCTTCTCTCTACACACACACACACACACACACACACTCACACACACACACACTCACACACTAATAAAAAAATAAAAGGAAGAGACAGGGAGACAGGGATATATATATATATATCCCAGTTAGGCCTGAAACTTGTGATCCTACTGCCTCAGCCTCCCAAGTGCTGAGATTACAGGTATTTTTCACCATGTCTAGTTCTGAACTACATTAAAGAAAATACTTTTCGGGTTGGGGACTTAGCTCAGTGGTAGAGCTCTTGCCTAGCAACCGCAAGGCCCTGGGTTCGGTCCCCAGCTCCGAAAAAAAGAAAAAAGAGAAGAAGAAAAAAAAAGAAGAAAAAAATACTTTTCTTCTTCATTTTTATTTTATGTGTATGAGTGTTTTACCTGCATCTATATCAGTATACCGTGTGTGTGTGTGTGTGTGTGTGTGTGTGTGTGTCTGTGTGTGTGTGTGTCTGTGTGTGTGTGTGTGTGTGTATTGCCTGTAGAGACCAGAAAAGGATGCCAGATTCCCTGGAACTTGGCTTAGAGACAGTTGTGAGTCACTGAGAGGGTTCTGGGAGTCAAACCTGGGCCTTCTGAAGGAGCCATCATTTTAACTTCTTAGCCAACTCTCCAGCCCCTGGACCACATTCTTAAACCAATCAAGTAGACTTGAGGTTGAAAAGCGCCGAGGGCAGGGTGCTTGTCGTTAACAGCTTTACTTGCTTCAGCAAATGGTGGGCACAGCAGCCCATGGGCCGTATCCTTTAACAGTGGGAACTGGGTTTCCAAGCTGAGTCAAGCTCATCCCCCACACCCATCGCTGGGGCAGCAGGCTTCTGCCCAGACTTACCCAATAGCCAGAGGTCTCTTACAGACACTCAGTGAGCAACTTCCTGTTTCCTTTCAGGAACATTTGCATGATTGGGTGGATGTCTGTGAGTAAAGACACCTAGGTTCTGGTCCCCCACACTACAGAGGCCAATAAAAATGACTGAAGGACTAGGCACGGTGGCACACACTGTAAGCCATCACTCCAGAGCCTGAATCAAGAGGATTGTGAATTCAAGGTTAGCCTGGGCTCCATAGCATATCTCAAAACATCTACTAGTTCAAGTGTTTCTCGTGTTTTGTGTGTGTGTGTGTGTGTGTGTGTGTGTGTGTGTGTGTGTGTGTACATGGAATCCCTGGTTCATATAATAATGCTTTTTTCTTTTTTCTTTTTAAAAAAGAATCAGTAGGGGCTGGAAAGACGGCTCAGTGGTTAAGAGCACTGACTGCTCTTCCAAAGGTCCTGAGTTCAATTCCCAGCAACCGTATGGTGGCTCACAACCATCTGTAATGGGATCTGATATCCTCTTCTGGTGTGTCTGAAGACAGCTTAATCTTAAAAAAAAAAAAAAAAGAATCAGTAAAAACTGCTAAACTTTTTAATTTAAGCAGTGGAAAATAAGAATCAAAATAGACAGCTTGATTCAACAGGAAAACCATGTCTCATCTTCCTCTTCCAGAGGTTTCTCTTTATCTTATGATAAAATGGTAATTAATAGCTCATCTTGCCTAGCATGCACCAACCCATTGGTTCAAGACCCAGCATTAAATAAACAAGATTTGGCTTTACACACTTATAACTCAGCATTTAGAAGGTGGAGGCAGAAGGATCAGAATTCAAGCTACATAGAGAGTTAGAGGCCAGCTTGGTCTCCAGAGACCCAGTGTCAGAAAAAAAAATAATTGAAGCTTAAGGTTTTATTCATTTATTGATTTAGACTTTTGTCTGTTCGCTTGTTTTTGGATCAGGGTCTTGCTATATAGCCCAGGCTGCCAATCCTCCCTCTTACTGCTGAGGACCAGGTCATAGCTGAGGACTGTGGTCATAGCTGAGGACCAGAGTCTTAGCTGAGGACCGGGGTCGTAGCTGAGGACTGTGGTCATAGCTGAGGACTGTGGTCATAGCTGAGGACCAGGGTCATAGCTAAGGACCAGGGTCATAGCTGAGGACTGTGGTCATAGCTGAGGACTGTGGTCATAGCTGAGGACTGTGGTCATAGCTGAGGACTGTGGTCATAGCTGAGGACTGTGGTCATAGCTGGGGACTGGGGTTGTAGCTGAGGACTGTGGTCGTAGCTGAGGACTGTGGTCATAGCTGAGGACCAGGGTCATAGCTGAGGACCGGGGTCATAGCTGAGGACCGGGGTCATAGCTGTGGGTCACTCTGCTTTGGTTTTTCTATTTGAATTCTTTTAAATTAAGAACATCCTCTCCTCATATTAACATACGAAGCATAGCATGGCCACCCTTTTCTTTCCTATTCATTTTCTGACAGACTCTTGCATGTAGCTTTAGCTGCCCTGGAACGTGCTAGACAGACTAGGTTGGTCTTAAACACTTGGTGATTTTGCCTATTTCCCAAATGCCAGGATAACTGGTGTGTGCTGCCACACTAGGCACCATCTTGACCAGTTTCCTCCTCCTTCTACTCCTCTTCCCCCTCTGCTCCCCCTCTCCCTCCTCCTCTTCCTCCTCCTCCCTCCTCCTTCTGTTTGTTTTTCTTTTGTTTGAGACAGGGTTTCTCTGGTTATCCATGGCTGTGCTGGAACTCACTCTGTAGACCAAGCTGTCCTCAAACTCAGAAACCCCCTGCCTCTGCCTCCTAATTGCTGGGATTAAAAGCATTTGTCACCACCACCACCTGGCTTAATAAATAACTTTTTAATGTGAATAAAAATGGAAAGAGTTGAGTATGTCACGGAAAAAACCCCAAGAGCTGAGCAAGTGTACTGAGCAGGTGTACAGAGTAGGTGTACTGAGCAGGTGTACTGAGTAGGTGTGCTGAGCAAGTGTACTGAGCAGGTGTACAGAGTAGGTGTACTGAGCAGGTGTACTGAGCAGGTGTACAGAGTAGGTGTACTGAGTAGGTGTACTGAGCAGGTGTACTGAGCAGGTGTACAGAGTAGGTGTACTGAGTAGGTGTACTGAGCAGGTGTACTGAGCAGGGGTACAGAGTAGGTGTACTGAGTAGGTGTACTGAGCAGGTGTACTGAGCAGGTGTACAGAGTAGGTGTACTGAGTAGGTGTACTGAGCAGGTGTACTGAGGAGCTGTGCTGAGGAGGTGTGCTGAGCAGGTGTACTGAGCAGGTGTACTGAGCAGGTGTACTGAGGAGGGGTGCTGAGGAGGGGTGCTGAGGAGGTGTGCTGAGCAGGTGTACTGAGCAGGTGTACTGAGGAGGTGTACTGAGCAGGTGTACTGAGCAGGTATACAGAGTAGGTGTACTGAGTAGGTGTACTGAGCAGGTGTACTGAGCAGGTGTACTGAGCAGGTGTACAGAGTAGGTGTACTGAGCAGGTGTACTGAGCAGGTGTACAGAGCAGGTGTACTGAGCAGGTGTACTGAGCAGGTGTACCAACAGGTGTACTGACACAGCCCTGTAACCCCAGCTCCAAGGAGGTAGCTGGAAGACTGCCACAATTTGGAGGCCGATGTAGTCTACATAGAACACTTCAAGCTAGAAATGATACATAGTGAAGCCCTGTCTCAGAACAGATGAAAAGATGTATGTTGGAATGCTAGTGGTAAAGAATTGTGCTCCCTTAGCATGAACATGATCGATAAGCAAACAAACACCCCTCCCCCCAACACACACAAAAGAAGAAAGAGGAGGATCAAAGGCTGGGAGAAGGCTCAGAGCAAAGTGCTGCTTGACAAGCATGGACCTGAGCTCAGACTTAGCACCCACTTCAAAACTATGGGCACCACAGTGTGCTCCTGCAATCTCAGCACTGGGAAAGCAGAGAGGATCTTTGGGGATCACTAGACAACCAGTGTTGAAGAATCAGTGAGCTCCATGTTGGGGGGAGGGGGAGACAGACAGAGAGAGAGAGAGAGAGAGAGAGAGAGAGAGAGAGAGAGAGAGAGGCTGTCTCTAAAAAGTTAGGTGGAACGCAAGAGCTGGCAACTGGGGAAGCATGGCCAAGCCTTGTGGGGTTCGCTTGAGTGGAGAAGCCCGTAAACAGGGGGGATGTCTTCAGACAAAATGTTTTCTGGGAGGCTGATGACCTCCTCTGTACTTTCTTGCCACAAAACATCATATCCCCAAGTCAGCTCTTGCAAGAGGATTCCCTCCATGTGGCTGATCTCTCCTCCCCCCGGACTCCTCTGGACATCCGTATCCCAGATCCCCTCCCAAGGATGATGAGGTGGAAACAGACACACAGGAGAAGACAGAAGTCCCCAAGCGTGGCTTCCTCCCTGGGGATGCGAAGCTTCTGGCCCTGCTTGCTTTGGTTAAGCCAGAAGTCTGGGCTCTCAAAGCGAAGTGCATTCTGGTAATCATACGGATCCAGCACCTGATCTCCAAGATTGAGGGTGGAAATGATTTGGGGATGGCAATTCAGGAGAAGGTGCTGGAGAGAGTGAATGTTTCAAGACCAATGTAGAAGCTTTCTAGGCAACCATTTCGAAGCACATGGGGATGCTGTAGCCAAGGCCTCCAAGGACACCCTTATACTAGATTACCGGGCCTATGGGGACACTTAGGGCCATGGTGCTGGACCCAAGGGCCTTCTATGCTGAGCCTTATCATATCAGCAGCAGCAACCTAGAGACAATCCTCAACCCAAAGTGAAGAAAAGCCATCTACATACAGAGGTAAGGATTAGAAGGAAAACAAATGATTTATACTAAAAAAAAAAAAAAAAAAAATAGGTGGGATCTGGAAAGAACATTTGATGCCCCTGTAGAGCTCCTGGGTCCAAGTCCTAGTACTTACAAAGTGGCTCACAACCATCAATCAACTTCCCAGAGATCTGACATCCTCTTCCGGCCTCCTGGAACACCAGGCACGCTTGTGGTGAAAATACATAAAGGCGAGCTAAACACCCAATGACAGAAAATAAAGTAATAGGGTGTAAGTAGACATGACTCAGACCTGGTCTAAACACACACACACACACACACACACACACACACACACACACACACACACACACAGACACAGACACAGACACACAGACAGACACTACATACACGACATGTAAAGGTGGCCTAAACAGTGCAGAATAACAATTATTCTCATAGTTTTCACTGTGTTAGGTATCAGAAGTAATGGAGAGATGAACTTAGGCTGGTGGCCTAGGACTGAAACCCCAGCACTCAGAAGACAAGCGTGGGAGGATTTGGGCTACGTCTTAAATTCCTGTCTCAAACAAAAAATAAAAAATAAAAACCCCAAAAAACAAAAGTATGACACTGCTGGATGAAGAGGGTGCAGAGGGCTAGACACCCTCCAAGAAGAGGCAGTGCTCTGGGAATCCCTGAGCCGGTCTTTGTAATCTTCCTCTCCCCTGAGTGAGCAATCTGAGGTCTGGGCCTTGCCCGTGGGGTGAGAGGGTGAACGTGCTGGGGTCTGGGCCTTGCCTGTGGGGTGAGATTGACTTGAGCAGAGCAGCTGTTCATTCTCGCTCCACCTTACTCAGGAAGTGGTTCTTCACCACACTGACCACATCCTCAGGTTGCCTTGGAAACACTCTATGGGGGCAGGAAAAGTTGGGGCACAGTCGCCCAGCAACAGGTGGTAGCCTCCCTTCCGCCGCCTTCTGAGGCCAGCCCTCCAGGGCCTTTCAGATAGCTACACACACACACACACACACACACACACACACACACACACACACACTCCCGGCATGCACTGGGAAAAGAAGGGCTCCGAAGACAGTGAAATCCAAGATTGACCCAAGGTGACAGGTGAGGTGAGGGGTACAGAAGCGACTGCAAATGGGGGACTGGTGGCAGAGCCGGGCAAGTTAGATTGGTGCCTGGCCACAGACCCGGTACAGCCAAAAAAGCACAACAGGGCCAACAGCTGGGCCACCTCCAAGGAGACGGGTAAGGTGGCTGGAAGAGTGGGTACATAGGGAACGGAGGGGCCAGCAAGGGGATTCTCTCTCAGTCCAAGTCATCTCACTTAAGGCTGAGACAAGACCTGAGAGCCCCAGACTTTGATCTGTCATGGGGGGTTGGGGGTGGAGGGTGAAGGGGGGCTGGGAGGGGAAGTGAGGCCTGTGACTGTGCAGGGAGCCTCAGCCAGCTCTGGTTTGTTCTCCAGCCTCCCCTGGTTTGCTTTTGTCCCCTTTACATCCCCTTTGCTCCTCTCTAATTTAGTCACCCATGCTCAATAAGCCAATTAGAAGAGCCGAATTGACCTCGGGAAGCAGGAAGATATAGTCAGTGTGGCCACCCACACTCTAGAGAGAGGCAAAGAGATCCAGCACCCCCTCCTCCCGGTCTGTCTCTGAGATTCTGAAGTGAAATTACAGTTTAAATAGAAGGCCAAGGATTTGCAGTCCCAGCGATTCGCAGTCTAACCACCTGTCTCCTCCTGTGAGATGGTCAAGTTGTTAGAAGTGTGTTGAATCTCTTTCCAGGAAACGGGATATCCTCTGACTGGTGCCCTTTCCTTCTCCCAGTGGAGACATTCCCTGATTCGACTATTCTGAGCACACCACTGTGTCTCCCAGATGCCTGCGACTCCCCAGCAGCCCTCAGGGCACACGGAGGGGCTCACTGAGCCTACATCGGAGGCAGCAATGTGGGTTGTAATCCCCTGCGGCCCTTGTATTCCCATCATGTTGGGCCTGGCCTCTCTCACAGCCTTCTTCATCATAACTACTGCTGTACTGGCCGAACGCCTGTTCCGCCGCCCGCAACCAGACCCCAGCCAGCGTGCACCCACCCTAGTCTGGCGCCCTGGAGGAGAGCTATGGATTGAGCCCACAAGCAGCGCCCGGGAGCGCTCTGAGGACTGGTATGGCTCCTCCATACCTCTGCTGATGGACAGGGCTCCAGATCCTCCAACCCCTGGGGGCACCTTGGAGGGCAGAGCAACTGCTCCACCAGCCATTCCAACACCACACCCTTCACCCAGCTCTTTAGTTCCCCAGACCCCACCAGAAGTCCCAGCCCAGAGCACCTTCTGGAGGCCTCAGACCCAAGAAGAGAGTCCCTATGCCACAGGCTTGGTGAGCTGGGTTGGGCCTGAGCCGATGGCAGAGGCTGGCTTGGAGGTTGGGAGCCCCAGGGCTTGGAGGCTGAGGCAAGGGAGCCTTGAGCCTGACTGGAGTCTCCAGCCTCGGGTCACCCTGGAGCAGATCTCGGCGTTCTGGAAGAGGGAAGGCAGGACCAGTGTGGGCTTCTGAATCTTCAGAACCCATAAGACTAATTCCCACCTAAGAGGGGATAGGGGGGTCAGCTCCAGCCTCCAGCCTGATCCTCGCACTGGATAGGGCCTTTTGTGTGGAAATATCTGTCTTCTGCACCTGACCTGTGGGCAGGTTAAGAGTGTGGACAGCTTGTACTCCAAGGATTGCACTGAAGTTCGGCTTTGGTTAAAATGCCTAGGTTGTGACTCTGAGAATTGAAGACAAGGCTAGTTGGCTAAAAGCCAGAAGGCTTCAAGATGGTACATCAGGGTACACACTTACCCTAAGACAGCCTGTCAGAATGAAGAGGTCCTGTCCGCGATGCCAGAGCTAGTGACTATGAGTGTCAGTCATGTGGGCAGGGGATGGCAGGAATCTTGCTCCCCAGAGCCACAAACCCTATCTGTTCCCAGCCACTCTCTCCCACCTCTGTGAGGCCCTCCAACAAAACACAGAAGACAAATCCTGGAGGAGTCTTTGTTTCCATACAAATCATGACTTTGGTTACTAAGTGGCAACATGGAATTTGCTGAGCCGAGCTGGAGAGGCTGTCTCTTGCCGGAAATTGGGACAGAGACTCAAAAGGGATCAGTAGGCTCCTCTGCTCACCCACTTATGGCTGCACACGTGCTACAGTGCAGTTTTATTAATCCGTGTTAAGAAAAGGATGGCCGAAAGAGAACTGAGTGGTATGAGAAGGAAGGTTGTCCCAGGGAAGGGACACTCCCCAGACATAGCCTTTGCCGTCCTTCCCTCCAGCTTGCTGGAGTGGTTTAGAGAGCCAGGTTTGCTGTGAGGCAGACTTACTTATAGTGATCCATTCCACAGAAACGGAGTCCCAAATATCTGTGTGCCCGCCGGCTGACTTCTCCTTCAGGAGAGGGGTTCACAGCAGGAAACACACTGGAACTCCTGGAGCTCCCCGTCCCTGGAAATCTGAGTTCCCAAACTTCAGTCAAGAACATGAAGATTTGTCCATATCAGTTTACCTTTTGTTTTATGATTTACTTTATATTTTTTCCTTAAATTGATTTGCTGTTTGCTTAATAAATTTGTTTTAAAGTGAATCTTTTTGTATGACCTCTGTAAATGGAAAATCAGTATTACCAGTACTACTTGCCACAAGTAAAAACAAACAAACAAACAAACAAACATGAAAATAAGCCAGGTATGCTAGTGCCTTCCTTAAGCCCAGCACTCAGGAAGCTGAAACAGGTGGGTCTCTGTGGTTTCCAGGCTAACCAACACCACACTGAGACCTGACTCAAAACAAAAAAACAAAACAAAACAAAAAAAACAAAATAAAAAACAAAACAAAAAAAACAGAAATATGAAAATACAGTGTAGACAATGGGGTCCTAAGGAGACAGTGTTGCCTCCTGGAGACTTTTACCTCAAATTCTGCTCCTTGTTGAAAGAAAAGGGGATGAAGCAGAGGTGGGGGGACAAGCCTGAAATCTTAGCACTCTGGAGGCTGAGGCGGGAGATCCCAAGTTCAAGGCCAGCCTGGGCTACTTAGTAAGACCCTGACAAAGGAAAGAAAGGGAGAAAAAGCGTGAGGGACAGAGGACGGAAGGGGGAGGTTTTTGTTCTGTCTCTGACTCATGCATGAACTAGGGAACAGACATTCTTACCATCAGTTAATTGTGTGCATCTGTCTGCCTGTGTGTTGATTTGTGCATTCTCGTAAAAAAGACAGACGAATTTAACCTGGGTTGCAGCCCAATAGATGGTTGGGGGCTGTGTGGATGGCTGGATAAATACAAGAATGAATGCATGTGATCTTCCTGATGACTTCCAATTACTATCCTTAGAGCCGTCTTTATAGTCTGAAACTGAGAACATGGACTAGAGCAGAAAGAGCTCAGTGAGGGAGGGAGGGATAAGAGCATAGATTAACAGACACATTAGTTGGGGAGAAGGCGCACCGGTGATGAGCAGTGACGGGCGTGCTCTAGCAGATGTTGGGTCCTCACAACTGCCTGTAAGTCCAGTTCCAGGGGATCTGATGCCCTTTTCTGCCTCCATGAGCATCTGCACACATGTAGGGCATATGCACTCACGCACGCACGCATGTTAGTAAAGAAAAAGAAGCCCAGCTCAGGAGAGAAAATCTGCTCACCCTCAGGGCTCAGCATTCATTGTTAGCATCTTGCCATCGGAGTTCTGGGGTGGCAGAGTCTCTTGGCACCAGGCGAGGCCACCAAGCTCTCTCCCTAGTGCAAAGTGGCCTAGTTCAGTCTCAGCTCGGGTTAAGCTTTTCTCCCTTTTTCATGTGTACAAACCAACACACAGACACACAGGCATATAAGTAATTAAATAAAACAAGTCTCTAAAAATATAGATGTGAATCTGGGTGGTGGCGGTGCATGTCTTTAATCTCAGCAGGGGCAGGCAGATCTCTGAAGCCAGCCTGGTGCAGAGTGAGTTCCAGAACAACCAGGTCTACACAGAGAAAACCTGTCTTTAAAAAAAAAAAAAAAAAGATGGACTTTACTCTTTTTCCTTTATTATTTTTATTTATAACTTTTTATTTTTATTTTAAAAAGATTTTTATTTTCTGTGTGTGAATCTCTTGCCTGAATGTATACCATGTGCCTGGTGCCCACAGAGACCAGACAAGGTCACTAGATTTCCTAGAACAGAAGTACTGAGGGCTGCGAGCTGCCGTGTAGGTGCTGGGAATTGAACCCAGGTTCCTGGAAGGAGCAGGCAGTGCTCTTAACCCTTAAGCCATCTCTCCACCCACCTTGCTTCTGTACCCCCTTTTTGAGGTAGCCTGGGACTCACGACTCTCCTATGTACTGGGTTGGGGTGACGGGTGTGCCCGAGACCACCTTCTCCACCTTATTTTAATTGTTAATTTTGATGGTTTTCTCTTGATGAGTCCCTCCATAGGAATTGAAAACACAGTAAACAAATACAGCAACACTGTGTCCTCAGTGTGCCCTGGTCCAGCAGCTGTGCCCTCTGGAATTCTAGGTCAAAGCTAAGTTGTGAGCCAGGCATTTCTTAGGCTTTGTAATTAGGGGGTGTGAGCTCAGCTTCATCAGGACTGGATCAGATGGAGGATACCAAGACCAAGCTTGAGGGCACTCTAATTTGGATCTTAAATATCTGGAAAAGATCAACTGTTACAGGCTTGGTCCTCAGGGTCACTCTGTTGGGAGGGGAGGAAATCTTTCAAGGCAGGGCCTACTGAGAGTTCGCTGGAGACGTTTGTAACCTGGCCTGTTCGGTCTCCCTAGACTGTATAGCTCCCACCCTGCGAGTGATTTTGCTCTGTGTGCATTCCTAGCAGGATGTACGTATGGCTGCCTAAATGCAGGCAAAAGTAGCTACTACTTTTTCTCAGTGGAAACATTTCCTCCGGGAAACTCAAGGTTCCCATCTAGAACACCCCCCACTCCCCCATCCCCCCATTCTCTACCCCCTGTCTCCCCATCCCTTGACTCCCTACCTCCCACCCCTGCAAGATTGTATAATGAATAATGAGAAATGTCAGGAAGAGGAGATGGTGTGGCTCTCCTGAGTTGTCCCCCATGCCACAGTGGGTCTTTCATTGACCACAGCTGATTTTGATTCATCCATGAGTATAAGCTCATTGGTTCACTAGGCTGGATTTGGGTGGGCAAGTTGTTTCTTTGGTCTGTGTTGTGTATACTATCTGGAGTGAATAGGTATTTGTTCATGTGTTCTCGGGAAAAGCACGGGATTCGGACCAACCAATGAATGGATTGAAACTGACAGATCAGAGGAGGTCAGGTATGCGCCTGTGTCTGCAGGCCCAGCTAGCCAAGCTGTCTTCAGGCTGGGTTGAGGGGATAGCATGGATGTGCCTTTGGGTTGAAGTCTAGTTTGAGCAGCAGAATGAAATTCCTTTTCAAAAGAGAAAAAACTGAACTGAAAGAATTTTTGTTTTCGGAGGACAGAGGAGCTCTGTTAGGGATTTCTCTGTTTCCACTGCAGAGAATGCAGACAAAAGCCAGAGACAATTCTCAAGAGTGGGAGAGAGAGGTTCCAGGGGGGATTCCAGTTTGGTGGGGGGTTGTTTTGTTTTGTTTAATTTCCTTTTTAGATTTCTCTATTTTGTACGGGAGTTTTGCCCGTATTTATGTATTTGTACCACACGTTTGTCTACAGATAGTTGTGAGCTACCATGGTTACTGAGAACTAAACCTGATTTCTCTGCAAGAACAGAAAGCACTCTTACCTTCCGAGGTATCTCTCCAGCCCTTGCTTGTTTTTTAAGAGAAAGTCATGTTATGTAGCCTGGGCTGCTCTTTTTTTTTTTTTTTTTTCTTTTTTCTTTTTTTCGGAGCTGGGGACCGAACCCAGGGCCTTGCGCTTGCTAGGCAAGCACTCTACCACTGAGCTAAATCCCCAACCAATCCTGCTCTTTATAACCAATCCTCCTGCCTAATTTTCCAAATGTTGGAATGGCACGCACACACATGTAATATGTGGAGGTCAGAAGTCACTGTCAACTATTTTCCTAGAACACTCTCCACCTTATTCAACACACATGTACACACACACACACACACACACACACACACACACACACACCATTCGTGTGAAGGTCAGAGGATAACTCTCAGGAGGCAGTTATCTCATTCTGTCATGTAAGTCCTTAGAATTGGCCTCGGGTTATCGGGGTTGGCAACACTGCCTTTATCCACGGTTCCATCTCATTGGCCGTCTCTACTTACTTAGGTTTTTTAAGTTTTATTTTATGTATACTCGTGTTCGACCAGCACATATGTCTGTGTACTCCCTGTGTGCAGTGCCCAAGGAAATCAGAAGAGGGTGTCAGATTCCCCTAGGACTCCAGTTAGGGATGCAGTGATCCACTGTGTGGGTGCTATAAATAGAACACGGGTCTTCTAGAAAAGCACCCTGTGCTCTCAATTACTGGGCCACCATCACGCTTTGGTATTTGAGCATGTTGAGCTCACAATCTTCCTGCCATCTTACCCACTAAGCCATCTCTCCAGCCTGACATTAAATGTGTTGACTCCCCTCTTGAAACCTCTTCCCTCAGCTTCTGTAACCCTATGATGCCTGCCTTCCCCCTCCTGTCTTTTTCTTGGGGGTCAGTCTTGAATAGCCCTTCTCCATCTCTACTCACTCTTTCTGGGCAATTTTACTCATAGCTTCAACTTCCTTTTGCCTGAAAGATCCCAGAGTTCCTACCTCCAGGTGCAGCAGATGTGGTCCCCGTATATCTATTCTCTTATTATTCTCCAGGAAAAACAGTATGGCTTATAACAGGCTTCATGACCACCCAAAAGAAGGCCCCACTTCCCAGGATCCCTTGCAGCTAAGAATGGCTATGTATCTGTGCTAAAATCCAGACATGGTATGAAACATCACTGCTGAGGGCAATATCTTAGAGACAGCTGATCAGTTAGAGAGAAGGAACTAGAGGGTCTATGAAACACCACACAAGCCCTGAATTGCCTACCTAGTGCTATTGCATGTTAAAGCAGCATTTTTATCTTATATAAATCACTGACACTGTGGGTTTTTGTAACCTGAAGTCAAACCTATGCCTTAACTAAATGCTTCATGTTCCCACACTCATTCTTTCCATAAGGGATCATAGCCTCAGGTCTCTCCAACTCAAGGGTCCCTAGATACCCCCAGCCACTCCCTCACAATTATCTTGGGTGCATCACTATTCATACACACACTCGGGGAAGCTTTCTTCATGCCCCACCCCCAACCACCCCAAACGACCCATATTCTCCCCACTTCTGTCCCTACCTGCCTCCTAGGTTCGGCTGTATGTCAACCATGCTTTCTGAGGTCATTCACAACTCACTGGACAGTACCTAGTTACCTTCCTGTCTCTGTTTTTCACATTGTATCTTTTGTTAATCTGATTGCTGTGCCAAATACCAGACAAAAGCTACTTAAAGGACAGAGGGTTTATTTTGCTCCCAGTTAGAGGGTCCCTCATAGAAAGGAACATGAAGCAGCTGCTTGCGTCCAGCCCACAGTTAGTACGGCAGTTTGAGCGAGAGCCCCCATAGGCTCATATATCTGAATCTTTGGTTCTCAGTAGGTGGACTGTTTAGGAAGGATTAGGAGGTGTGGCCATTTTGGAGGAGGTGTGTCATTGGGGCTGGGTGATAAGATTTCAGAAGCCCGGGCCATTCCCAGTTAGCTCTTTCTGCCTTGTGCCTGTGGATCAGAAATAAGCTCTCAGCCTCTGCTCCTACCTCCCTACCTCCATGCTCCCTGCCACAATGGTCATAGCCCCCAACTAAATGTCTTCATTTCTGAGTTGCCTTGGTCATGGTGTCTCCCCACAGCAATAGAACCGTGACTGAGACAGTCAGAAAGCAGAGATCAATGGAAGTTGGTTCTCAATTCACCTATTCCTTTCTGTTCAGCCCACGTGCTATCCACAGCTAGGTTGAGTCTTCCTACCTCACTTAACCCAATTAGAAGCTCCATGATAGACATGCCCAGATATGCGTCTTCATTACCCAGCTTCTAGGTGAATGTTAGGTGAACTCAGGCCCCCATGTGCGTACAGGAAGAACTGTACCCGTTCTTGACCAGTTTACACAACTTCCTGAGTGGCATGTAACTTGCTCAGATACCAAGATAAGGCAGGTTCTGGAAATTATAATGACTATGAAGTTTTTAATAGTAAAATTGATATTGGGGAGTGAATTTAAGAAATACTTTTCAACATGTTTTTAACAAAATGGTTTTAAATAATAGGAAATAGCTGGGCATGGTGACCCACACCTTTAATCCCAGCAGCAGCGGCGAAGAGATTTCTGTGCAATCAAGGCCAGCCTTGTCTGTTTGTAGATCTGCATAGTGAGCTCCAGGTCAGCCAGAGTTACAGAGACCCTGTCTCAAAAACAAACAATCAAAAACCCAGTAAGATTCATTCAATATGTATCATTTGACAGAATTTCCAAAATGTAAAATCAGAGGAAATGAAAACGGGACAAAAACCAAAGAGGAGTCTGTTGAGTATAGAAAAGGGTTGGTTTCCCTGCTCTCCCTGCCAGAGTTTCCTTATATAGCGCTGTCTGTCCTGGAACTCACTCTGTAGACCAGGCTGGCCTCAAAGTCAGAGATCCTGATTGCTGAGCCACCACTGTCAGCTTGGAGAAAAGCTTTTGAGGCAGGAAAGACAGTGTGTGGTCTGTGGCATTCACCTCGAGAGGACACTGGAATCATCTGCAATTTCACTCCTGGATCCTGGGACCACAGCTGCGGGGCAGAATGGAACCCATCATTAGCTGGGTTTCTATAGCCATCACAGTGAAGCCACAAAAATTCCGGAAGCAACTGACCACAGGCAACAAGAAGAGCAACAAGATTCCAGAGAGAAAGGGATCAGGTTTGTGAAGAGCTGCCCAGAGGACTTTCTGAGCTGGAGAGATAGAGCTGAGGGAAGAATGACGCGGCAGAGGCTTCAAGATGGTTCGCCAGAGGAGAGAGCTGAGCAGTGTGGAGCCCCAGTCTTGATAGGATTTCTCTCAGCTGCTTAGCAAGGAATCACGGAACGTGTGTGGTGTGTGTGTGTGTGTGTGTGTGTGTGTGTGCGTGAGAGCTACTCAAGGCCAGAGAAAGAACCACCTGCAGGATTAACCAAACCAGTGCCAGGACTGACACCAAGCCAGGGCAGCTCCTGCCAGATTAGACACACTCAGAATTCACGAGCCTGGGTAAACTATTCGAGAAGGCCTTGCCTCAGTGGCAGGTATGACTAACCCGAGACAGGACACTCCTTATCATAAAGATGTTCATATCATAAGGTTTATGTATAGGTCTGGTGTTTATCTGACAAGCAATATAAGATTAGCAAGCATAAGGAGGCAGAGTGAAGAGACAGTATAGAGTTGGGAGAAAATATTTGCAAGCAGCATTTGATAAGGGGTCAATATTTACAAAGCATAAGGCACCTAGGCAGAGGCTGAAGCCACACTCTTGTTTAGATAGAGTCCCATTCTGACACAACTTGACTCACAGAAGCAGAAGGGAAAAGGGAGGATTCCTGGACTGGGGGTTAGGGAGAGACGGGAGCTATGGCTAAAGAGTAGAAAATTGGAGTCAGACAGAAGAAATCAGTAACGATTTAAAGCAATTCATGCATAGCTTAATTCAATCATTGGCACTGTGTACCACAGAGATGATGTCTGTCTTCCTACAGAGGTCTCCAGTGAGGCTGCTGAAAGCAACAAGCTAATCCGGTGGCAGTGGCGGCGTGGTGGGCGTGGTGATAGAGCTCCCCGTTAGTCCTCGCATCCCAGAGGCAGAGCCAGGCAAATCACTGTGAGTTTGAGGCAAGCTTGCTCCTCACAGTGGGTTTCGGGTCAGCCAGGGCTATACAGTGAGACTTTGTCTGGAAACAAAACAGGACAAACAAACAAACAAAACCAAGAGACCGGTAAAATCATTTAGCTGCTAAGGACACTTGCTGCCAAGCCTGATAATCTGAGTTCAACCCTTGGAATCTATATGGTGGAAAGTTGTAATTCTTTCTCGAAATGACAACATTTGAATCATTATAACTTGGGAAATCACAAAACCCTAGCTAATTACTGTAAAGACATCAAAGCGGGGGCTGGAGAGATGGCTCAGCGGTTAAGAGCACCCGACTACTCTTCTAGAGGTCCTGAGTTCAATTCCCAGCAACCACATGGTGGCTCACAACCGTCTGTAAAGAGATCCGATGCCGTCTTCTGGTGTGTCTGAAGACAGCTACAGTGTACTTATATATAATAAATGAATAAATCTTTAAAAAAATAAAAAAAAAGACATCAAAGCGAACCTCTCTCTGGGTCTCATGACTTAAGTGTATAGTGTCCTTTCTTAAACCTCTCAGTCTCAGTGTCTCGTAGTTGCTGTCTTTCTGCTCTCTCCCGCTTCCTCTCAAAGCTCATATCTAAACACCAAAGGCATAATAGTCCTTATAATAGTCCTATAGTCCGGACCTTTTTTTTTTTTTTTTTTTTGAGACAGGATCTTACTATGTAGCTCTGGCTTGGCTCAAACTAACAGAGATCCCCCTGCCTCTGCCTCCTGAGTGCTGGTACTAAGGGTGTGCACCATTATATCCACCCTTATTCCTTATCTTAATAATTTGATAACATAACTTCATTCTGACTTTTCATGAAATCCATTTCTGTGTTATAGTCAGAATCCAGCTTGAGGGGCTGGAGGAATAGCGCTGAGGTTAGGAGCACTGGGTGCCCTTCCAGAAGTCCTGGGTTCAGGTCTCAGCACCCACATGCTTCCTTCCTCACTACTGCCTGTAACTCCAGCCCCAGGGGATCTGACGTCTCCTGGCCCCCAAAGGCACCAGGCACGCTCGTGGTTTATAAACAGACCCAGAAGCAAAACCCTGGGTTTTTTATGTTTGCTTTGTTTTTCGTTATTTTATGCTTACGTGTGTTTTATCTGCACATCTGCGTGTGCATCATGTGGGCGCACGTCCCTCAGGATGTTCTCTGCCACTGAGCTTTGTCCCCCACCCTTGTTTTCTTGGGACTGGCTCTCTCTCTACTCCAGGCTGGCCTGGATCCTTTGGCCTCAGCCTCTCAATACTCTACCATGCGGGCCTGCAGCCATTGTAGGCCTCCTGAATCTTTCAGCTGAAGCACTGGAGGAGGTTGCGTTATGATGGTTCCCACCGGCTGGTTCCTGCAAAGGCCCTGCTAGTTTCCACTGACTGGAACATGTTAAAGACAGCCCTCACCATCAGGAGAAACCTGGTGTGCACGGAGGTAGCTGCAAATTTACCGATGGTCCAGTGGTCGGATTTTCTAGAGTTCAGAATTTGGCCTCACAGAGCTGAGCTACTCAAGGCCTCAGAGAGCAGAGCTGTCAAAATGATCTATCACCCAGGACACCGCAGGACAAGGCCAGGAGACGCTGAAGCATTTGCAGGGTTTTACCTCCTTCCAGAGCTGGTGATAAATAATAATGCACATCTGCGTCATCAACATGACGGGGAGATCTTTTTTTAAATGCAAAATTGTTTCCAGAAACATTTTGGCTTGCTAAGAGGTCTTGATGGTTTTAAATGCCTCTACCCTCCCTTGGCCTTGGCACATGACTTGTGCGTGGAAGCAATCTCTCTCAACTTAAGTTTGAGCTCTTGCTGTCCTTGAAGAAAGACCTCCTGGCTCTGGCCTAATGTAGCTTCAGTTGGTGACTGGATTGAACAGTAGGACCGGAGTTGAATAGATGGCAGGGTAGGTGGGTGAGTAGGGGGGCAAACGTGTGATGTATAGATGGGTGTGTTAAAGTGCCTGTGTGTGAGGGGCTGGGGATTTAGCTCAGTGGTAGAGCGCTTACCTAGGAAGCACAAGGCCCTGGGTTTGGTCCCCAGCTCCGAAAAAAAAAAAAAGAACCAAAAAAAAAAAAAAAAAAAAAAAAAAACTGCCTGTGTGTGAATGAGTGTGTGCAGACATATAGATGGGCCTGTGTGTGAATGGGTGTGTACAGATACATAGATGGGCCTGTGTGTGAATGAGTGTGTGCAGACATATAGATGGGCCTGTGTGTGAATGGGTGTGTACAGATACATAGATGGGCCTGTGTGTGAATGAGTGTGTGCAGACGTATAGATGGGCCGTGTGTGAACTGAGTTGCCACTGAACCTGAGCTTTGCACATCACTAGGCTACCTTGGAGAGCTGGATGAATCTCTGATGATAAGACTGGGCTGGCCAGTAAGTAGAAGAATCCCCCTAGCTTTCTACTCCCTCCTGACCAAAGTCTCTTTGCTTCGTTCTTAGTTTTTTGAGACAAGATCTATGCAGCCCCTTTTGGCCTCCAAAAAGTGATTCTCCAGCCTCGGTATCTCGGGTGCTGGGATTATAGGCTTGAGATACTAGGCCTAGTCCTGGCTTTCTTCTCTGGAAGAGGGTCTCAGTCTACAGTTCAGGCTAAACCAGAACTGACTATGTAGACCTGACTGGCCTCGAACTGGCAATCCTCGACTCTGTCTGGTGGATGCTGGGAACACAAGCAAACTCCACCACCTCAGCCCCTTCTTCTGGAACAGACGCTGTACTTTGTTTCTAGTCAACTGGCCTATTGTCTTTTTGAATCCCCAGGAGGGCAGAGATCAAGCCATGTGGTTGCATTGCCCTCTGGTGGTCATAAGGCCATTTCTATGAATTTTCCTGACCGGCTTTTCCATTGTTCTTCCTGACTCCACCCCAACTCCAGGCTCAGACACAACCTCCATAAGGACAAACCTCTCAGTCTGTCTGCTCATCACTCTATAAGCAGCACCTGGAATAGTGCCTAGCATCCACAGGAGGAGTGAAGAACGCTTCCGAATGTCGCCCTACCACTGCATTGATACGTAACCTCCAGCGATGCAATTAGTTCCTTGAGTCAGTTTCTTTGTGGGTAACATGGAGATGCTGACACCGCACCCCTCCCCCATCATTAACTGAGGGATGGGAGCTACAGGTTTGGGGGCCAAAGAACTCATTCCCTGCTTCTTCCCTTCTCAATCTCTGGGTGCGCTGATGATGTCACAGGGGATGGCAGTGGTCACCTTCACTCAGCGAGTCAATTCGGCCATTTGTAAATGGGTTTCACACTGGGCATGGGTCAGCCTTGAGAAACGTCTAGCCCTAGACCCAAGCTGAACAGGAAACCAACCGCCAAGTGGAACGAACGGGATACTCCTCTTCTGCCAGCTCCTCTCCAGCCCCCTGAGCCACACCTAGCCTCTCTTTGCCCCCTGACCCCTGAGCCCTCCAAAAGATTCTAGTCTCTACCCCAGCAGTTCTCAACCTGTGGGTTTTGACCCCTTTGGGGTTTGAACGACCCACAAGGACCCCTTTCACAGGGGTCCCACCTCAGATATCCTGTATAGATCCATAACGGTAGTAAATACAGTTAGGAAGTAGTAACGAAAATCGTTTTATGATTGGGGGTCACCACAACACGGGAACTGCATTAAGGAGCACAGCAGTTGGAAGGTTAAGGACCACTACTCTAGCCACACTGGTGCCTGCTCCACCAGCAAGACCCACATTCCAGTCTTCCCAGGCAGCTTCTTCCAACTCCCTGCAGCGAGCGAGCCAGCTCCTCTTCAGATTCCCATCCCCTCTCCTCTCCACCTTTCTCCACCCTCTCCATCCTTCTTTGGGGGACTGAATCAGGCATGGCTTATTTTCTAGCTTGAATCCGATTGTTCCTGGGACAGAGTCCAAATCTTCTGACCTACCATTTTGTGGTCTGGAGCCAGCCCATCCCCTGGTCATCTTGTTTTCCAGGGCCCTGCTTCAACCATTTCAGTGCACAATGTAAGTCATTACCTTCCGCTGGGCCTTCTGCCCATGCAGTTGCCTCTGCCTGGAAACCGGTGCCTCCCTCTGCTGCAAACAGAGTGTGAGCTGCTTTGGCTCACCTAGAATCTATTTGCTTTCCTCCAGTAATTCCCCTCCCAGTTCACAGATTTCAGAGACACCTGGAAGGGCCTATCCACTTCTGAGTTCTAAAACTCAGCCGGACAGAGTTCCTTAAAGAATAATTGCAACACTATCCAGGCAGTGGCTTATGCTGGAGCCCAGCACTCATGAACGTTCAGGGATTAGTAGCTCAGGAACAGCCTTGGCTACACAGTGAGTTCCAGGCCAGCCTGGACTGCGTGAGCTAATGAGATCTTGCACAGCAATTCCGCAGAAGAGACGTGCGCGGGGTGCTGTGTGATCCTGGGCACAGTCCACTCCGCTCTGTCTGCTCCGGCCTCACTCACTAACTTTAGAGTCTGGAGCTAGAGTTTGGGTCTCCTAACACTCATTCATTACTGCCCCTCTCAGGCTCCGATACCACCCACAATTCCACAATTCCGGGTTTAGGACTCTCTGGTTACCAGAGCTCCCCTGCCTCCCCTAACCCCTACTCAGGGTTCACATTTCCTGTACGGGTTCTCAGCAGTGCCTGGGTCTGCAGGGACTCAGTTCTGCCTCTTTAGAAGTGAGGAGTTAGGGCTCATAAAGACCAAAGATCTCTGGAGTTGGGCCATTTTGCTAAGAGCATCCATGCTGTCCTGGGAGGAAGGACAGGACCAGGAGGGGTGAGAGACGCTGAGTGCTAGCCCATGTGTGCACCTGCAGGCTGTGTCTGTGAGAACGGTCACCTTGGTTCAGAACATTGGCCAGCTCTGTCCAGTTCTCTGCTAAGTAAATCTCACAACTGCTGCACGACTGCCAAGGGCAGGGCCATGAACCATTCAGGCCTCTGTCTGTCAGGCTCCAGACTGTGAAATGTGCTTAGTGCTCCCCTGAGTGACACCAGGTAGGAAATAGGGTCATTGTGGCCAAGAGCTGAATTGTTCTTGTAGCTAAGCAGGGGGAAGTGGACTCTGAGGCAGAGGAAGCTCCCAAGGAAGCTCATGGGAAGAGTCGCCTCATGGACCACCAGCACCTAGGACCTCTCATGGAGATGCTCCTCCTGGATCTGCCTGAGGATCTAGGCTTAGGTGAGTTCAAGGTAGCTCCTCAGACATCAGTCAGGGAGAATGTCCGAGCGGGATGGCAAACCTGATGCCACACACCTTCAAATCTGAGATTCTTCCTGGTATGAAGAAGTGCCATGTACTTCCTACCAGTGTCTTATTACCGCGCACAGCTTCTAATTCACATGTGTGGAAAGAGTTGTTCTAAGCCAGGTGCAGAGGGCATAGTGCAAGCAGCTGAGTCAGGAGCACATCTTAGGCCAGAAGTTCACGGCCAGCCTGGGCTACATGGTGAGGCAGGGCAGGGATGGGAGGCAGGAAAGGAGGAAGGGACGGAAGGGAGAGGGTTGAGGACAGCTGTACCACAGCACTTGCCCATGGCCCTGGCTCCATCCTTAGTACCACAGAAACAGAAGAGAGCACGTCGGACTGTGCTGGCAGCTTGTTTCTTGTCATGTATCCCTAGCTGCACATACAGGCCATGTGATGTCAGCTGCTAGCTGCCAGAGTCGTGCTATGAAACACCATCTGCTAAAGGGGCAACCTTTCCAGAAGGTAGAGTTCGAAAACAAGTGTGTGTCTTAGGGTACATGAGCGGTGCTAATTTCTAGCATTTACCAACCACTCACAGTGTGGTAGTTGTCATCAACAGCCCAGTAAGGCCGAATATTTATTAGACCCACTTCACAGATGAGAAAACGGAGGCAAGCAAAACCAAAGTCAGCCCTAGCAAGTCACACAAGCTGGAGATGGCAGAGCTAGTGGGAAGCCTAGGTAAATTTCAGTTATGTCCTGTTGGCCTCTGAACCTAAAGATGTGTGACCCAAGGGGCCCAACAAGCCACAGTAATCCATTCTGGTGGCATCTTCTTCAGCTTTAGGACCGGCGAGCATGAGGCACTGGAATATCTCCTTCAGCATACAGTTTGAGGGAAAAATCCAGGGCTGGAGCAGCCTGGGTCAGCATTCCCAACGAGATGACATCAATATTTGTCCCACAGAACTGGGGGAGGTTGTCCAGTGTGACACCCCCACTGGCTTCCACAGACACGTTGGGGAATTTGGCTTTAAGTGTAGCTGCTGTGGGGTGCAGCTCCTATAAGATAGAAGCCAAGGGGAGGTGAGAGTCCCCCAACCCCCACCCCAAAATTCTGCAGGCCCAGCCCAGGAGTTGGGTCCCATCTCACCTCAGGCTTGAAGTTGTCCAGCATGACCAGGTCAGCCCCAGCCTCTGCTGCCTGCAAAGCCTCCTTCAGGCTGCTACATTCCACCTCTACCTTCAGGGGAAAGCCAGCTGCCTGCCGGGCCTTCAGCACTGCCTGCCAAGCCAATAGAGAGAGGGTGAGGCTGGGTAGTCCGGCCCTGGACCCTGGGGGCCCAGAGAGCTGTGCTTTGAATCACACACAAAAAGGAAGCCAGCCTCCTCCATCTACAGATGGAAAGGCTTGGAGCATCCCTGATGCTGGGATCACTTGTCTGGTCTCTGGTTGGCGGGACTGAAATGCTGGTCAGAGGCAGACCAGAGTGAGAACAGAGGCTCATTGGGGCACTCACCTTCTCCATACTGCCAGCTGCCACCACATGGTTGTCTTTCACCATCACCAGCCCTCCCAGGTCATAGCGGTGGCATTCAGCCCCGCCTACTAGGAGCCCATACTTCTCTACCAGTCGGAACCCTGGCGTGGTCTTCCTCGTGCCTGCTACATGTCCAGCCCAGCCAGTGCTTGTGGCCACCTCCACAGCTGTCGCTGCCGCACTGGCAATCCCACTGCAGCGGGCCAGGGTGTTAAGGGCCACTCGTTCCCCCAGCAGCAAGTGGTGAGCAGGTCCCCTGACCTCTGCCACTTTGACCACAGGTACCAGCTTCGATCCCTCTGGAAGGAGCCAAGACACTTGGCAGTTGAGTTGAGTGAAGATGGCATCAAAGAAAGGTCGCCCTGCCAGAACCCCGGGGGATTTGGCCCACAGCACAGCCTGTGCAGGGGCCGACCCGGTAACCAAGGACGCAAAATTGAGACCTGGGCAGTCCTCTTGCAACCAGCTGTTTGCCAGAGCTGCCAGACTTGCAGGGGGCAACAGGAACTGCAGACCTGGGAGGAAGCAGAGAGACCTCTGTTGGGATTGTACTTCCTCATAGCCAGAAGCTGCCCCAAAACATTTGACAGCATGGGCAATAGGACACTAGCCAATCAGGGTAGAGATAGGACTTCCAGGGCCAGGCTGGGGCAGAGTCTGGGGTCACCAAGCTGACCAGGTTGTCAGAGAAAATGAAACTAGTTAGAAAAGAGTGGTTAACTGGTTAAACTTTAACTTTAACTTTAACTGGTTAAAGTTAAACTTCGCAAAAGTATCAAAGAGTTTTATAAGGAAGCTGAGTTTGGTGGTGCAGTCTCCATACTCTGGGAGGCTGAGGAGGAGCTCACCAGACCTGGTCTCAGAATAGTAGTAGTAATAGTAGTAGTAGTAGTAGTAATATGTAGAAGCAGGTGTTTGCTCCTTCGTATCATCACCATGCCTCCCTTTTGTAATTTTTTTTACTCATGCATATGTGTGTGTGTATGTGTGTGCCTGTGTCTGTGTGTATATATATATGTGTGTGTCTTTGTGTGTATGTGTGTGTATGTGTGTGTATGTATATGTAGGCGTATGTGTGTATGTGTGTGTGCATGTATGTGTGTGTCTGTGTATCTGTGTGTGTGCATGTATGTGTGTGTCTGTGTATCTGTGTGTATGTGTGTGTGTATGTGTCTGTGTCTGTGTGCGTGTGTGTGTGTGTGTGTGTGTGCATGTAGATGTCATTGCTCTTGAGTGGAAGTCAAAAGACAATTTGCGGGGGCTGGGGATTTAGCTCAGTGGTAGAGTGCTTACCTAGGAAGCGCAAGGCCCTGGGTTCGGTCCCCAGCTCCGAAAAAAAGAACCAAAAAAAAAAAAAAAAAAAGACAATTTGCAAGAGTTGGTTTTCTAAAGACAAAGTTGGTTTTCTAAAGGTGTAGGTTCTGGGACTCTAACTCAGACTACCAAATTTGGCAGTGGCTTCTGTGTCCACTGAGTCACCTCTCACCATTCACTTGCTTTTAGCTTTAATTGACTTATAAAGAACCAAGGAGAGGTGAACCCTCTTAACACGTTTGAGTCCAGCAATATTAACACTCACACATCTCGTTCCTCCTGCAGAATTAAAGCTCTGTACCCTGGACAGCAGCAGCTTCCTCCTCCTCTTCCTTCCAACCTCCTTTCTGCTGTTATGAAATCTGATTACACAGGTGCTCAGATAATTTTTCTGTATAGTGTGTCCCACATTTAACAACTCATAAGCAAACATGGCCTGTTATCTGAAATTTGAATTAAACTTGGCATCTTGGATTTTATGCATCCAACCTATTGTTGGGTCCAAAGCTATTTACCAACAAGATATTTAATACCCTGCTGTTCTTTGGAGACATGGCTTGCTTATGTAGCCCAGGATAGCCTGGAGGGCCAGCTATCCCACCTCCTGAGTACTGGGGTCCTGCACATGCACCACTAAGACCCTCGATATTTAACAGCATGGGCAGCCAATGTGTGCACACCTGCAGGGTGCCCTGCCTCCTTTCCATCTGCGTTACCCAGAAGGCTTAGCTATTTTTGCCCTGAAGCCTTTCAGCAGACCACGAGCCTTATGCATCTTGCTTCTTAGCCGTCTCCAGACGATGAGGATTTAAACCAGGTCCTTCAGCTTCTAGAAAACGCTCTACCACCGAGCCTCACTCACTGCCCAATACCAAGTATTATAAAGCTGGGAGTTCAGGTGTTTACAACAGAGAACCACAGAGAAAAGACAAATCAGCTGAGGGTGCTGGCAGCAAGGTGGCCACAGGTTCAGAACAAGAAACCTTAGTGCAGCTGCAAACTGGACTGGGGTATGTCCTTTTCCAGAGACAATAGCGAGGGAGTCAAGGGTAGAGCTGTGGTTTCTCTTAAGACCTTCACCTCAATGTGTGTTATCAACTGAAGGGCCTTTCAGCCTCCAGGGCTGCAGAATCTGGCTCTGCAGAGACAGAACCCAAACACAATGCAACACTGCCACCTGTCGGTCTGCACAAGAGCTGCAGCCTTCACACAAACTGGTTCCCTCTCTCCCCACCCCCTTTCACCCAAGCTGTCCTGGAATTTACAATGAAACCCAAGCTGGCCTTGAACTCCAGGCACTCCTGCCTCAGTTTCTCAAATACTTTTGGATTTCCATGTTGATCTCTCAGTTGCAGTTTTGATGAGAACTGTTGGGTTGGTTTAACCAGAAGGCCTCCTTATCCCCAGGACTTCCTGTTAGTAATTCTGCACCACTGACCCTCCCCCCCACCCCCGTTCTGTGCTCTTGGACTGTAAATTCCCCGTAGCTTGCACTGTATTTAGAGTTCTGTTTTGAGTGCTTGCCTTGCGGTGAGCGTTCTGTTTTATAACTTGCCTTCTGTCCACTTCTGCTTTGTTTGTTTTTCCAAGACTGGGTTTCTGTGCGTAGTCATAGCTGTCCTGTAACTCCCTCTGTAGATCAGGTGGGCCTAGAACTCAAGAGACCCATGTGTCTCTGCCTTGTGAGTGCTGGGATTAAAGGCGTGCACCACCACCTCTCGGCCACTTCAGCTGTGTTTGACAACTCTGCCACTGTAAAAACCGAGGTGCACATCCATCGCACCAGCCGTGTTCTCCACTTCACCCCACTTCCCATTCAACTCCTGACTGGGCAGCTGCCATGGGGATGGGTGGTGGGTCTCCTTGTCACTCTCAGGCCTCAGCCTGTGCTGGCTCACATTGTCTGGCCCCACAGTCCCTCTCCTTGCTCCTGTCAACCCTGTCCTCTCAGATCTTTCTACAGACCTCTGCTAGGTGAGAAGTCTCAGTGATGTCCAGTCTGCTGTAGTCCAGGAGCTGGCCCAGCAGGGGGCGCAGGCCTGTAATCCCAGCACATGGGAGGGTGAGGTAGGAAGATTTCAACAAGGATAGCCTGGGAGATATATATATGTGTGTATATATATATACATATATATACATACACACACACACACACACACACACACACACACACACACACACAGAGTGAGCTCCAGTACATCATGGGTGACTGTGTAAAATTCTGTCTCAAAAACAAACAAATATAAAACAAAGCAGCCAACTGCCGAGCATGGCGGCACCTTTGATCCCAGCTCTCAGGGAGTAGAGCAGGTGGATGGCTCTCTGCAAGTTGGAGGCCTGCCTGGTCTAGAGTTCCAGAACAGACGGGGACACACAGAATCTTGTCTTTAAAAGGCCAAAGACTGACAAGTCCACACTGCTAAAGCAAGTGGGCAGTAGGATTTAGGCCATCAGAGAGTTCCCTTGGTAGAGGGACTCGGCCCGCAACTCCAGGACATGACCCGAGTTTCAGTCTCGGCCTCTTACTGCAAAGGGGAATGAGGCAGAGGGCCGGGCTCCTAAGCTCTGAGGGGGTGATCCAGCAGAGAGTAGGCGTGTTGGCTAAAGAAATGACTGAAGTCTTCCCCAAGTGTGGTGGGCACCGGAGGAGATGCCTGTGTGTCCCCGAGAAGGACAAGTCAGGTTCACCAGGCAGAGGTGGCTGCGTTGGGGGGATTTGGAGCTGAAAAGCAGGAAGAGGGAGGAGGTGAGGCTGGAGAAATGGAGGTTTGCCAGAGTCTAAGAGGATTGAGCTACTTAAGCTTAGAAACCTGAGCTGATCCCAGAGCCATCGCAGAGCTGGAAGTGAATTGGTGTGGGTATGGTTTTTCTTTTTTCTTTTTTTTTTTTCAGAGCTGGGGACTGAACCCAGGGCCTTGCGCTTGCTAGGCAAGTGCTCTACCGCTGAGCTAAATCCCCAACCCCGGATATGTTTTTTTCTAGAAGGATCACCTTACCCACCAAATGACGATGGAGTGGGAGACACAGGGAGGTTGAGGCAAGCAACCAAGAGCTGTAAGGCTCCAAGCTTAGGCAGCAAGGGAGGGAAGGAGAAGTGAGAGCTGCTTCTGAGGTGGGATCTGCCCGAAGTGGCAGCTGTTAGGTGTCAAAGTTTTGGTTTCCTGTTCCAAGTAGTTGAACACAGACCTCAGACGTCATCCCAGGAGAGAGGTTTGGGCAAGGGGAAGATGAGGGGAAGGTGGAAAGGTACCACAGTCCCTAAGGGCAGCCTCATCTGAGCCTCCCCGACAGGGGCTCTTCCCATTTCGAAAGCATAGAAACCAAATCTCGGCGGTGCCTATGGTGCTGCGTGGTGAGGCTTCTTGAGGCACAGCTGGGGAGGGAACCAGGCGGTTCTCTGCAGGTGTTGGCGTAGATGCCCTCGAGAAACGTGAATGGTGCATTGACGACAGAGTAGGAAGATGTGTCTGTTCCCAAGAGACCCTGGGGTGAGGAATAGCCCGGCTGTGGGCTGGTGTCTGACAGAGCTTGGTGGGAGATGGAGGCAGAGGTGTGGTTGACGCATACAGAAGAGTCAAGAGCGGATGTTTGGGGGTTGTGGGGAGAAGATTCAATAAATAGTGCAAAGTGGAAGGCAGAAAATGGGTCACTGGACTTAGCAACTTAGCACCTAAGAGGCCTTGGCTGAAGCAGCCAGGGTGATGTGTGATGGAAACAGAGTTGCAAGGTCACAGTAAAATTACACGGTGAGGTGAGGAAGCGGAGGCGGTGGGCGGGAGCACTGGCTTCAAGTGCCGAGCAGGGCCCTCCACACAGCAGCCTGGCTGGACGCATCTAGAAAGGTTGTTTTAACTCTCAGCTGCCCCTGCTCACTGTAGATTAACTGCATCAGAAGCTGGGGGGTTGGAGGGGGACGATCTCAGGCATCTAAGTGGTCCAAGTCCCGCTCACATCCTGACAAAAACTGATACATATGCTCGTAAGTTAAGAATAGTGCTCAGAACCAGAGACAGCTAAGGTAAACGTGACCGCTGCCTAGCGTGGTAATCTCGGTCTGATCCCCGGAGAACTAACTCTCACATGTTGTTCTCTTGACCCCATGTACGTGCATGTGCAAATGCACACGTGCGCGCGCACACACACACACACACACACACACACACACACACACACACACATGAGAGGGGGGTAGGGAGAGACAGAAACAGAGACAGAGAGACCAAGAGGGTGTAAATGAATGTTAGATGCAGCAGCGGCGGCAGCAGCGGCGGCGGCGGCGGCGGCGGCGGCAGCAGCGAGAATCAGGATATCGCTGGGTGACGCAGTACTTTGAAGCCTGCTGCAGATCCCGGCTGAGCTCAGTTCTCACACTTAGAGGGGTGAGTGCTTACTGCCAAGTCATGGAGTCAGCCCCAGTGCCCATCAACGGAAAGGTAAATGAAGAAGACATGGTTGTATACGCACGGGGAAGGCTTAGCCTCCAACAAGAACAAAAGTATAGCATTTGCAGGAGAATGGTTAGAACTGGAAATCATGTTAAGACAGACACACTTGTGGACTGTAGACTGAAAAAGCCATGAAAGCAGAAGGGGGCTCTGTGGGGGAGGGGGCGGGCTTGAGGCATGAGGCGAGAGGGTGATGAGCTGGTGAAGAGTACCAAGCAGTCCTGTCTGAAACTTTGTACAAATAACATATGCTGGTCAACGGGGGTGACGGGGGCAAGAAGAGACCAAAAAACAAAAGCAGCAAGGCTGGGCATCTCGGCTCATGGCTTTAATCCCAGCACTTAGGAGGCAGAGGCTGGTAGATATCTGTGAGTTCAAGGCCAATCAAAGCAACCAGTGAGACCCTGTCTCAAAAGGAGGAGGCGGCTGGAGCGGAGCTCAAGTGTAGCTACCGTCCTGGATTGCAACCAGGGCCCACCCCAAAAAGCTGATGCTTAAAACCAAGCGTAACGCAGTGGCACTCAGGAGGCAGCAGCAGGCAGATCTCTGTGAGTTCCAGGCCATCCAGAGCTACATAAGATCTTGACCCAACAATAACAACAAAAACCAAACACACAAAAACTTTAAGGCTTAGGGGCAGCAAGATAGCTCATTAGGGAGAGACTCTTGCCACCAAGCTTACCCACCTGAGTTCTACCCCTGGAACCTACATGAGGGAAGGAGAAAAGCTACTCCCATCTCTACTCTATACCGACAGACAGACAGACAGACAGACAGACACACACACACACACACACACACACACACACACAACCCAGATGGGTTATTAACTCATTCTTCAGGATCTGAGAACGAAGTCCTCAGCTTCTTTCTGCCAACCCTTCCCTAAAGACTACCCTAATACCAGGAAATTCAGATGCTGTGTTGGAAAACAGAATGTTAGAACAAAAGACTTTTCTAGGGGTTGGGGATTTAGCTCAGTGGTAGAGCACTTGCCTAGCAAGCGCAAGGCCCTGGGTTCGGTCCCCAGCTCCGAAAAAAAGAAAAGAAAAAAAAAAAAAGATTTTTCTAATTCTCCTATTGTTTAGGGTTGCAAGAACACAATGGCTAGGAACCAGAACATATATTTCTTATCCTATTTTCCTTAGATTTATTTATTTTGTGTGTTTTGCTTCCATATATGTGTATTCACTGCATGTGTACCCTTGAAGACCGGAAATTGTTGGAGCCCCTGGAGCCAGAGTCACAGATGGCTGAGCCACCCTGTAGGTGCCAGAGACAGAGTCCCAGTCCTTTGCAAGAGCAACAGGTGCTCAAACTCCTGAGCTGTCTCTCCAGCTTCTGGCAGTCATTACCCACAATCCCTCACAGTACACAGCAGTCATTACCCACAACCCCCACGGTACACAGCAGTCATTACCCACAGTCCTTCATGTCACACAGCAGTCATCACCCACAATCCCTCTTGGTACACAGCAGTCATTACCCACAGTCCCTCACAGCACACAGCAGTCATTACCCACAGTCCTTCATAGCACACAGCAGTCATCCCCCACAGTCCTTCATAGTACACAGCAGTCATCACCCACAATCCCTCATGGTACATAGCAGTCATTACCCACAGTTCCCCACAGTGCACAGCAGTCATTACCCACAGTCCCCCGCAGTGCACAGCAGTCAATACCCACAACGCCGACTGTATACAGCAAATACAGTATTTATAGATGGAAAACAGAGGCTGGAACCGGAAAGGGAAACTTCCTCAAGAGCAGAGCTACAGAGTGATGAGGCCTGAAGCTTGACTGCTCTTCCTCTCCACAGTGAGCACTTTCTGGACAACCCAGCTGCTTCAGCCCCCACACAGCCATCTTGGAGACGTGCTGCCCTGGTTGCCTGGTGTAGGGCACACTGTTCACACTATTTCCACTTGAGAGAATAGACAAACACATGTGGTGTTCTTTAAGGCACGTTGGCTAACATTTCAAACAAAAGGGATTTCGGAGACAGTTCTGAACATCCAAGATCTCCTAATTAGCAGCTGTCCCTGGAAGGCACTAACTTCAGAGGGAAGCTTCACTGAGCTTCAGGGGGAGGAGGGTGGGGCTGGTGCAGTGAGCTGCAGGACAGAGACAGCTGTCAGCTGCCGATGACCACAGTCCTCCGCACGTTATCTGTGGAGAAGTTCCTCCTAGACACCTGGACCCTGGAGAAGATAATCCCACCCAGCTATAAACCTTATCTCTCACGGATACCTTAAAAAAAAGATTTATTTATTTAATGTATGAGTACATTGTAGCTCTCTTCAGGCACACAAGAAGAGGCATTGGATCCCATTACAGATTGGTATCTGGGGGAATAAAACTGATAAAATTGACATGGCAGCCATGATATGTAGCTAACTTGCTGGAGTGCTTCCCTGCCATGCAGGATGCCCTGGGTACCCTCTCCAGCACATCTGTAATTCCAGCATTTGGAAATGGAGACAGAACAATCAGAAGTTCAAGCTCACCCTTAGCAAAATAGAGAGTTTGAAACCACCCTTGGTCAAATGAGACCTTTTCTTTAAAAATCTGTCTTAAGGGCTGGAGAGATGGCCCAGTGGTTAAGAGCACTTGCTGCTCTTCCAGAGGTCCTGAGTTCAATTCCCAGCAACCACACGGTGGCTCACAACCATCTGTAATGGGATCTGATGCCCTTCTCTGGTGTGTCTGAAGACAGAGACAGTGTACTCATATACATTAAATAAATAAATCTTTTTAAAAAATTGTCTTAAAAATGGGCTGGAGAGATGGCTCAGCGGTTAAGAGCACCCAACTGCTCTTCCAGAGGTCATGAGTTCAATTCCCAGCAACCACATGGTGGCTCACAACCATCTGTAAAGAGATCTGATGCCCTCTTCTGGTGTATCTGAAGACAGCTACGGTGTACTTAGATATATAATAAATAAAATAAATCTTTAAAAAAAAAATTGTCTTAAAAGAACAAAATAAAAAAGGTGTTTCAGGTGTGGTGGTACTACTAAGATACTGAGACAGGAGAATTTCAAGTTCAAGGTCAGCCTGAGCCATCTCTGGGATCCTCACCTGAGGTTTAGATAAAATACAGGGCAAGAGGCATGAATAAACTAAGCAGTCCTGATTGAAGTGGTTCAGCCCCTCATTGCTGCTCCTCCAAGGTGGTCTGACCAGTAACCTGCATGTAGCCTCCTTCCTGGATACACGCTCCCGGTCTGGTGCTCCTGAGTGTCAGCATGAGGCTCCCAGGAAATTCTAAATTTTTTGGAGATCATTATTTGAGTAACGTCACAGCCAAAGAGAAGGCACAAGTATCTCTTTAGAGTGACTTCAATCTGACGTTGGGTGATGGCCCAGTGGTAAAGCACTTGCTGTGAAAGTACGGAGATCCCCAGAACCCACAAATAACACACACAGAAGCCAAACTAAGGGGAATGGATGGCTCCTGAGGAAACACCTCTAGTCTCTACATGCACGTATACCCGTACCACCCCAACACACACACACACACACACACACACACACACACACACACACACGCATTCAGAAGCAAAAGGACTCTCACCAGGTCACCAGGATACTTACAATTTAACCTTCATAACCACAATTATACACATTTTATAGGTAAGGAAATGAAGGTACAAAATAGGGTAAGTTCACACAACTGGGCAGTATGGGCTCAGTCCTAAAGCCAGGCTGGCCATGGGGGTCCCACACAGCCGGCCACCAAGAGAGAGGCAGTCACTGGTCTGGCTCTGCTTTGTCCTCTTTTTCCTGAGTCATGCCTGCAGTCACCTTAGATCCCAGGAAAGACAGAGACAAAGGACCTGAACGGCCTCAAGCAATGGGTCCTTCGTTCCACCACCCTCCCATGTGCCCACTGTCTATGGTGGTAAGGCTGCACCAGAACTACAACAGTCTTCTTGGGGAACCAGAGTGCCCTGGCAAAAACTTCCTCCAGGTCAGAAAAGAGAAAATGGTGGGCCAGACCACATGCTATATTAATACAGCGCTCTTCGAGATTCCAGGCTTGGCTCCCGGCCTAAGGAAAACGGTATGAGGTATGAGTCAGAAACATCTGGACTGCAATCCCAACTCCGCCCATGTTCCCTGGGGCTCTCTGAAAGGGCGTGTCGCAGGGTCACAGAGCTGCCTGTTGTGAGGCAGGGGAACAATTCACATCTAAATCTGAGACCAGCCACCAGCTGGGAGTCTCTGAGCTCCATTCTTCCCTCTGCTTCCTTGTTGATTCACTGGACAAACAGCAGGTGGAGACAGAGGCCTGTCAACACCGATCCTCCCTGATAAGCTCTTTCCAAATACCCTCACTTCCTAGGGAACAGAAATGGTTTCCAAATAGGACTCAGTAGAGCTCCTGTCACCCAGGGCTGGAGCGGCACACACACTTGGAGGGGGAGGAAGGATGACTTGAAAATAGAGTAAGGACAAAGGGGAGGCTGCAACCACAAGGGTGTGCTTCTAAAGGTCACATCAAGGTCACGGGGACAGGGCTCAGAGATGCTCAGTCCTGGCCCAGTGTGACCACTTTATCTACTGGCCCCCAGGTACTTCTGCAGCGGCAACTCCCCAGCCTGAGTGTCACTCCCTTTCCTGGTCCACCTTGCCCCGGCTTATTTTATGTAGGTCATGGTCCTCGCCAACCTTCTGGCTGAGCCGGAGTCAGACATCAGACTGTGTGTCGGTCACATGTGTGAGGCAGCAATGGACCAGAGCCTTGAGGACAGGATGCTCTGAAGAGGGAAACAGAAGAGAAAGGACCAGATGCTGTGAGGTAAGTTGCAGGGATGTGAGCACTGACTCTGAGAGGCCAGTAGGGTGAGTGGGAGGAACCTCCGTCTCCAGCTCAAGAGGATGAAGAAACAGGAAGAGAGTCTGACACACCAAACATGGAGATGGAGAGTAGGGGTTCCAGAATCTCTCAGCAGAGGCAAGTGGATCTCTGAGTTCAAGGCCAGCCTGATCTAGCGTGAGATCCAGGACAGCCAGGGCTACACAGAGAAACCCTGTCTCAAACAACAAAATACAGAGGCAAAGTTGAGGCCCCTCTCTACCGTGTTTCTGGGTTCCAGCCCTTTGTGATGGTGTTTAATCCCATAATCCTCTGGGAAGACACTATTTCTAATTTACCAACAAGGAAACCGAGCACAGCCAGGTGAGGTATCTAATCCAGGTGACACAGCTGTTGAGTGTCAGAAGTGGGATTTTATGTAGGTGACCCTGGGGTCACCTCTGAGCTCTGTGCTGGGGAGGCCGTAGAGGTGTCCATGGAGGGAGTGTGTGGGCACGCATGCGTGTATGTGCGCACATGTGTGTGTATGTGCGCACATGTGTGTGTATGTGCATGTATGTGCATGTGTGTGCATGTGTGTGTATGTGCGTGTGTGTATGTGCATGTGTGTGCGTGTATGTGCGCGCATGTGCGTGTGTGTGCATGTATGTGCGTGCATGTGTGTGCATGTGCATGTGTGTGCGTGTATGTGTGTGCATGTGCATGCACACACATCTGAGCCTGTGTGCGTGGAGGCCAGAAACTGATTATCGGCGTATTTTTCTTTTTTCTTTTTCAAGACAAGGTTCTCACTCTGTAGTTCTGACCATATTGAAACTCACTCTGTGGACCAGGTGGCCTCAAACTCACAGACATCCACCTGCCTCTGCCTCCTGAGTGCTGGGGTGGGCATGCACCACCACACCTGGCTAATGTCTACTGTATTTTTCTATCATTCTCCTTTTTTTTTTTTTAAAGACAAGGTCTCTTGCTGGATGAACCTGGAACTCACCAACCCCCCCCCATGCCCTCAGTGTGAAGATTGCAGACTAACTTTTGTGTGGGTCCTGGGGAATCCAAACTCAGGTCTTCGTGCTAGTAAGGGTGGCACGTTTACTCTCTCCAGACCCCATCCTTGAACTCGTGTGGTTTTAATTTACTCTTATTAAGAATTCACATCTGGGGGTGGGGACTTAGCTCAGTGGTAGAGCACTTGCCTAGCAAGCACAAGGCCCTGCGTTCAGTCCCCAGCTCCGAAAAAAAGAAAAGAAAAACAAAACAAAACAAAACAAAAATTTTAGAAACCTAGGTGGGACAAAAATCATTATTATTGAACCCCTTTCTCAGAAAAAAGGAATCCATGGCTATTTTCTCAGAATTTCATATTCAAATGCCCTCCCTGGAAACCCATCCGCAGTCCCTCAGTAAAGAACTCAAACCTACAGGGGCCAGCCTGGACACCTGCTCCTTGCCACCCTGAAGTGTCTTCCAGATGCAGAAACCCAGGATCCTACTGGGTGAGTCACTTCCCAGGGTTCCCACACTGTGAATACCCCTGGCCTCAAACCCAGGTCAGTGTTAACGTTAGGAGGGAAAGGTAGACCAGGCATAACACAAGTTTGATCCCAGCACTTGGCAGACAGATGGAGGCAAACTTCTGTGAGTTTGAGGACAACTTGACCAGCACAGGCAACTCCGGGGATTCTAGCCAGACCTACAAACCCAGAGCACGCTCCACAGGCAAGCCTGAGGAGTTGCATGCAAACCAGCAGGAAGGGGTGGAGGATGGGGGAGGAGGCCCCAGGGAGGAAAAAAAAAAACACACAAAAGATTCAAATAAGAGTGGCATACTGGGGTTGGGGATTTAGCTCAGTGGTAGAGCGCTTGCCTAGCAAGTGCAAGGCCCTGGGTTCGGTCCCCAGCTCCGGAAAAAAGAACCAAAAAAAAAAAAAAAAAAGAGCGGCATACCTTGTTGGTGGGATTGCAGACTGGTACAACCATGCTGGAAATCAGTCTGGAGGTTCCTCAGAAAATTGGACATTGAACTGCCTGAGGATCCAGCTATACCTCTCTTGGGCATATACCCAAAAGATGCCCCAACACGTAACAAAGACACGTGCTCCACTATGTTCATTGCAGCCTTATTTATAATAGCCAGAAGCTGGAAAGAACCCAGATGCCCTTCAACAGAGGAATGGATACAGAAAATGTGGTACATCTACACAATGGAATATTACTCCGCTATCAAAAACAATGACTTTATGAAATTCATAGGCAAATGGATGGAACTGGAAAATATCATCCTGAGTGAGCTAACCCAATCACAGAAAAACACACATGGTATGCACTCATTGATAAGTGGGTATTAGCCCAAATGCTTGAATTGCCCTAGATGTACAGAACACATGAAACTCAAGCGGGATGATCAAAATGTGAATGCTTCACTCCTTCTTTAAAAGGGGAACAAGAATACCCTTGGCAGGGAATAGGGAGGCAAAGTTTAGAACAGAGGCAGAAGGAACACTCATTTAGAGCCTGCCCCACATGTGGCCCATACATATACAGCCACCCAATTAGATAAGATGGATGAAGCAAAGAAGTGCAGGCCGACAGGAATCGGATATAGATCTTTCCTGAGAGACACACCCAGAATACAGCAAATACATAGGCGAATGCCAGCAGCAATCCACTGATTGGGACCCCCGTTGAAGGAATCAGAGAAAGGACTGGAAGAGCTGAAGGGGCTTGAGACCCCACATGAACAACAATGCCAACCAACCAGAGCTTCCAGGGACTAAGCCACTACCTAAAGACTACACATGGACTGACCCTGGGCTCCAACCTCATAGGTAGCAATGAATAGCCTAGTAAGAGCGCCAGTGGAAGGGGAAGCCCTTGGTCCCCCAGTGAACGTGATTGTTGGGGGGAGGGTGGTAATGGGGTTAGGATGGAGAGGGGAAACCCTTATTGAAGGGGAGGGGGAGGGGTTAGGGGGAATGTTGGCCCGGAAACCGGGAAGGGGAATAACAATCGAAATGTAAATAAGAAATACTCAAGTTAATAAAGATAAAAAATAAAATAAAATAAAAAAGAGCAGTATACCTACTAGGGTGGAAGGTCTTAAGCGTGCAGAGCAAGTACTGGATCCCGAGTACACCCCAGCCCCAAAACTACTGCAAGGAGGAGAGGCTGTGAGGATGTAGAAGTCTGTCCACTCTCCTGCAGCCTGTCCTTGCTGCACTCTGGACTCAAGCATGTTCTGTGACTCCCAAGATAGACTCTGTGTCCTGAGCACAGGTTCTGACTTCATCCCCTCCCCCCACTCTACGGCGATGAGGCCGGACTTTGCCTCTGCTTCTGTTGGCTGCTAAAAAGGGGCAGAGTTCAGGGCTGCTCCCCTTTCCAAGTCCCACTACCAGTCCGTCTGACCCCAGCACAGCAACCCCATCTGTTCCCGAGCTTCTGACCTTCCGTAGGGCTCAACACAGAAGGAACGGTGAAACAAGAGGAGGACTTTGGGGTTCAACCAAGTCAAAGAGAAGCAGGCTTGGGAACAAGGTCCAAGGAGAGGTCTTTGGGGCGCGGGCGGGGGAAGAGAGAGGGAGGCAGATGGCTGGAATAAGAAGAGGAAGGGGCAGTAGGAGACATGAAAATCAGGAACAGAAAGCAGAGACTTAGGTCACCTTCAGGGTCCATGGTGACTTGGAGCAGCCAGCGGGTCAGTGTGTCCACTACTGTTCAGATCGAATGCTCCCAGAAGCTGAGGCTGGGGGTGGGGCTGCCAGAGAGAGGGTAGGGAGGGGCTGATCTGGGTTAGTCCTTCCTGAGAGCCCTCCCAGTACTCCTCGTGGACCCTCGCTGAGTCAGCCCCCTTGTGAGCTCCAGAAGCAGTGGGAAGTGTTCAGCTGTGAGATTTAGAAATTCTGACTCCTCTGGCAACAAAGAGGCCCTTTTTTCTCCCTCTTCCAGCCCTCCTGGAGCTCCCCTCAGAGTGCAGGGCTATGAATGCCCGACCTCACTCTCCTGTGAGAGCCGGAAAGCGGAAAGCGTTGTCAGTGGTGCGCTGGGAAAATCATGGGCCCTAGACCTGCAGTCAAGTCTCAGTATAAATTCACCTGCCTGTGTCCTCAAACCCGTGCTAGGATTAAAGTATGCACAACCACACGTGGCCTACTCTCTTTTTATCTCAAATACCTTTTCTGAGGGACAGAGTAGGAACCCCACAAATGTCCCCTGACCACCACCCCCCCACTCTTCTTTCTTGAGAGCTACAGTTTGAACGTGTTCCTTCAAAGTCAGTGTGTTGAAAACTTACCCCCCAAATTTATAGATACTTGGAGGAGGGGTTTTGGATGAGGTTGTAAGGGTGACAGTGGAGACCGTGGCCTCAGTGACTTTATAGTAAGACTCAGCAATGTTGCATGTTCTGGATCTTATGTGGCTCCTAGCTCTAAATCTTTGGTCATGTATGCTTAACCTGGAGTACATATGGGAGCCAGAAAACTAGAGATGGACCACAGGGGTGGCTACCTAAGCGTGAGTCAGTAAAATAGAGAAGGATGGAAGCAGGGAAGGCTCAAGCCTGGGGGAGAGAGGAGGTTAACCAAAATAAAAGGGACGCGGAAAAGCTATAGGGAAATCATCTTCCAACCCAAGAAAAGCTATTAGTGAAGAGAGTAGAACCTGAGACGTGAAACTAGTGTGTGTGTGTGTGTGTGTGTGTGTGTGTGTGTGTGTGTGTGTGAGAGAGAGAGAGAGAGAGAGAGAGAGAGAGAGAGAGAGAGAGAGAGGGAGAGGGAGAGGGAGAGGGAGAGGGAGAGGGAGAAGCGGGGGGGGGGGGGGGCACTCAGGGTTAAAGTGGAGAAAAGAGATTCAGGAAAGGAGTGGGGGAGGGGTAGCCCAAACTAAGCACATATGAGGAAGCATTGCAGAAATGCACTGATCTAAAAGCTATTTTTAAATAAGTAATATTTTTAAATAGGGAGTTGAGCAGAAGTACCCTGCATGGGTGGACAGTGCTTCTCAGAAGACATGAATTATTAAATGAAAACGTCAGTGCCAGGGGTGGGCCTCTTCCCTCTGAGTTACTACTGGTCAGGGAGCTCCAGATGCTCCAAACAGTTGCTGCAGGCCATGCCCCACAGCTACAGGGTAAGGCTCTATCGCTGACAGGACCACTCAGAATGCAGAACATGACGAGATTAACCTTGAACTGATCGGGAAACTTTCTCCCTCTTGGCTAGTCTGATGGTGTGATGCAGGCTTCTGGAAGAGAAAAGACACGTGTCTTCCCCACGGCTGGACTCTTCATGCTATAACTGACAGGGCAAGGTGCAAGCGAGGGTGGTGGGGTACCTTTGGAGCGTCCATGCCAAGGTACCCCTGAGAAATTACTCCATGAAACAGATCTAGTAAAGAGGTTATTGAGGAGGAGAGAACGAGAAGGACAGAGGGGCAGACTGACAGGCAGACAGACAGAGGGAACAGGAGAAAGAAACATGAGACAAGGCAGAGTGCCACAGGAGAAGACAGAAAAAGCTCTGGGGTGTCTGGGAGCCCTTTTATGCACAGCACACACCTGGCACACCTGGTGGTGGCAGGGGATGATGTCGGCAGATGCTAGGTCCCTGGGAGCAGGCCAGAGAGACCGGCTGTTTGCTGGCAACAGCACTGCCCTGTGGGTAAGATGTGTTCTCTAATGTTATGTGTGTCTTAGTAGGGTTTCCTTTGCTGTGAAGAGACACCATGACCAAGGCAACTCTTATAAAGGACAACATTTAATTGAAGCTGGCTCACAGTTTCAGAGGCTCAGTCATTAACATCATGGCCGAAAACATGGCAGTGTCCTGGCAGGCATGGTGCTGGAGAAGGAACGAAAGTTTCTACATCTGGATCCAAGGCAAGCAGGAGAGTCTCAAAGCCCACCCCCACAGTGACACACTTCCTCCAACAAGGCCACACCTAATACTGCCACTCCGTAGGCCAAGCATATTCAAACCACCACATAGTGGCATGGCAGTACGGAGGTGGGGGGTGGGGGCATGACCAACTACTTGTTTGTTTGTTTTTGCTTTTAGGTGAAGCTTGCTCCACAGGAAGGATTCCCTGCCGGGTACTATAAACCTGTCCCAGGTCCATGACTAAGAGAAGACTGTGGGGCCTGTGGTAGACTCTACTGCTGTCATTTCGTTAAACAGCCATGCTGTCAAAAGAACTGCATTTTAGTATTTGAGGTTATATCCTTAGATGTGTACTATGCTCAACTCGTGCTGGCTGTAAATAACAGTGCTTAGCTGTGGATGGATCGTCTAGATCAACCCCCACCACCCATGGCTCAGGACACATCATGGAATAGAGGGTAGAAGAGCCCTGAAATGCCACGTTTTGATCATCTCACAAAAGCTGTGGATGTCTGCACAGGAGCCAGCCAGTCAAAATGTCGTCATTGAAAGGTCCCACCCCGACCAGAGGAGCTGTTGGCAGTTGATAGATAGATACTGAAAGAGGGGGAGATAGCCACTCTCCTCTGGGGACATGGCTGCTAGTACCTTTTTTTTTTTTTTTTTCCAAAACCTACTTTTAATGATGGTTCTTAAACGATTAAACCTCCCTTGTAGCCCACCACCCACCAGAGGTATTGGAAAAGAAAGAACACTGAGGAAGTGGACCTGTTTAGAAAGGGTCTTTAGAGCAACCCCCATCGGTTGTCTGGAAATCAGCAGGTCAGTCCACAAGTCGGCTGTTACAGCTCAATCCATTTGCGAGCACTTCACAGATACACCAGCAGTCCAGTTCAGTAGAGTCGGGATAGCAAACAGAGATCAGTCAGCAGTGGTGGCACGACCTAGCAGAGACAGCCAGGCCCCAGCCTTGGCACAGGTCAGCAGGAGGGACCAGGAGGAGTGCCAGGAGAAGTTTTCTACTGTACCTTTCTTAGCAAGGCAAAGATCAGAAGATGGGGGAAGTCACAAGAGCAACAAGAGTTGCACGGCTAGTTCTATAAGCAAGCCAAGCTCAGCCCCCATCACTGTCCGTGCAGTCCTATTGAGATCCTTCCAAATACCATGTGTCCTCCACAGGTCTTACCTCAGTATGTGATCTGTCTTAGAGGACATCATTCTCACAATCAGCCACATCTGAGGAAGCTGTAAGAAACTGCAGCACACCACCAGAAGATTTTTGGTGCATTTCTCTGTATGGAGTCCCAACAAATACAGCTCAACTACACAATGTAAGGCGGACCAACACATGCAAAGAATCCTGTGTCACGTGTCCTTTCACGTGCTTGCTTTAGCAGAACGTCCTTTCGCCTGTGTCTGCTTCAGGAAAACCCTCCTTCCCGTGTTTGCCCCAGCAAAACGCCATCCAACACAACCGACTTTCCAAAGAACCCTCAAGTTTCCACTTCAGCTGCTGGTAGCTTGCTCATGCCCCAGTGGAAGGCCACACACCTAGGCGAGTGTGGGCAGCGCAAGCCAGACTCAGAATTCTGACAACAAAATCTGAATAAAAGGAAGACAGGAAGCTGGGAGGGATATGGGGTGGAGGCACTATGGGGACTGGGAGGCAGTGGTGGGTAAAAATGATCAATGTGCTCTGGATAAATGCATCCCCTCCCCCAAGACAGGCCCTCACTGGGTAATCCTGGCTGCCCTGGAATCCACTGTGTAGACCAGGCTAGCCTCAAGCTTGCATTGATCCACCTGCCTTTGTCTCCCAGGTGCTGGGGTTGAAGATTGTGCCACCACAATGAGTTAGTGAATGATCTTTCTAATAACAAGAAAATATTAATTAAAAATATAATCTAGGGGGCCAGAGAGATGGCCCAATGGTTAAGAGCCCTTGCTGCTCTTGCAGGGGGCCTGGATTCAGTTCCCAGAATGCATAGTACCACTCGCAATCATCTATAGCTCCAGTTCCTGGAGGATCTGACACCATCTTCTGGCCTTGAGAGCACCAGACATCCATGTTTTACTTACATACATGCAAATACTCATACATTATAAAATAAAAAGAAAATAAATAAATCTTAAAAAAAAAAAAAGTCTAGGAGCCAGATGTGGTGCTACATGCCTTTAATCCCAATGCCCAGAGAGCGGAGGCAGCTGGATCTCTGAATTGGAGGTCAGCTTGGTCTACAGTGTATTTTTTTTTTTTGAAGATTTATTTATTGTATGTATGTGAGTACACTGTCGCTGTCTTCAGACACACCAGAAGAGGGCATTGGATGTGCATTACAGACAGTTGTGAGCCACCATGTAGTTGCTGGGATTTGAACTCAGGACCTCTGGAAGAGCTGTAAGTGCTCTTAACCACTGAGCCATCTCTCCAGCCCTACAATGTAATTATATATAATAAATAAATCTTTTTTTAACATCTGGGCAGGAAGATGAAGTGAAAACCTCTAGTTTCATTGGAAAGTCAGTTATGTCAAATGATGTTGTGCTGAAGCAGACACAGGGAAAAGGATGTTTGGATACAGCAAACACTTGAAAGGACCTGTGTTGAAGGAACATAACTGACCCCACAGACAGTGGGAGACGAGCACTGAGCCTTGGTTTGGTTTGCTCCACCTCACTTTTCTTCGAATTACCTTACATAGCTAAACTCGTGGTAATGCTGCCTTTTGAGAGAGAAACTCACCCAAGAACTGGTCATGAGGTTCCTGTGGCCATTCGCCGATTCCACAGCCTTGTCCTAGGCCAGTTGTCGAGCCTGGCAGTTTCTTCAGGATTGACCTACAGCCGCCTGGTGTCTGCTGCTGAAAGGACTGGACTGTAGCTGCTGGTTTGTGCCAGTTTTCTGAGGACTGGTCTGCAGCTGCTGACTAAGAAGATGGAGCTCGCCCCCACAAAGCTATGGCTGAACAGGTCCACTTCCCCCACATCCTAATAACTTTCCTCTTCCACTGCCTCAGCTGGATGGTTGAACCCTTATTAAAAGTAGATTGCAAAAATCTTATGCCTACAGAAAGAACTTTGTGGTTTTTTCCTTGTTAATAGATTGTTAACTAAAATACGGAGATGCTTAACGATACAAATAAGTATGTCGTGGGTGGAAGAGACAGCTCGGCTGAGCACTGGCTGCTTTTGCGGTGACTGGCTTTCCATTCCTAGCTCCACATGGTGGCTCACACACATCTGTAACTCCGGTTCCAGGAGATCTGACACTCTCTTCTAACCTCTAAACAAGGCAGGCATCTGCCACACGTGTGATATACACACATACACTTGCACAGGCAAAACACTTATACACATAAAATAAATCTAAAAGTATGTTGATGATATGTTGGTGCAATAGTAAATCTTAACATCATGTTTATATTTAAAATTTGATTTCATCATATTTTTAAAATTTTAAGAAGAAAAAGGAGAAGCAGAGCCTGCATGCTCTGTGTTCTGGGGCAATGTAATGCCCTCCCCTGACCTCCCCAGGCACACATGCAAGGCACACACAGACACACAGTCAAAGCTCTCGAACACATCAAACATTAAATAAAGACTTATGTACTTATGTATTTTATGTATATGAGTGCTTTTATCTGCATGTGTACCTGCAGGCCAGAAGAGGTTCTCAGATCCTATTGTAGATGGCTGTGAACCACCATGTGGGTGCTTGGGAATTGGACTCAGGACCTCTGGAAGAGCATCAGATATTAAATAAATAGTTCTAAAAATGTTTTTAAAGAAAATGAAGGGGGGTGGGAAGAAGACGGGGGAGAGAGGTGAACCTGGGAAGCTCTCACTATCCTGAAATATAAGCTCCTGCTCAGGGTTAGCAGGGTCTCCATTTCTTCACTGGAAACCATTCTTGCTACAGTCTTCTGGGGACTGATTACCAAAGCCTCTGGCATCTTCCAGCACCCCACCCTACCCCACTTCCTGTGCCCCTTAACTGGGTGGGGAGTAAGGTGAGTTAAACAGCCCCGGGTGTGTAGAAGTTAAGGGTTCCTCACTGCAGGCCCTTTCACCTCAGTCCCTTGCTTGCCTCATTTTGGATGGGGAAGTACATTCCACCACCCTTCACACTGCTGTTTCCTGTCCTCCCAGCCACTACCATTCTCTCCTGGCTGATCTTCTGTTGTTATGTTTTGGTTTGATTTTTTTTTTTTTTTAGTTCTTTTTTTCGGAGCTGGGGACCGAACCCAGGGCCTTGTGCTTCCTAGGCAAGCGCTCTACCACTGAGCTAAATCCCCAACCCCTTGGTTTGATTTTTAAGACAGGATCTTGCTGTGTAGATCAGGGTAGCCTGGAACTTACTATGTAGCCCAGGCTACCCTCAATCTTCTTGCCTCAGCCTCCCAAGTACTGGGATCACAGGTGTATTATGCTCTGGGTCACCTTGAAGCTTTTCCACCTTGAGTCCTGCAGTTCCTTTCTACAGCAACTCTTCCAGTTTGGTATTCCCTCCCTGAGGTTGGGGATTAGTTGTTTTTTGGTTTTTTGTTTTTTTCTGAACACCCAACTAAACTACATTTCCCAGCATTCTTGGTGCTGAGGCCAACACAGTACCGGATTCTGGTTAATTGCTGTGTGTGTACAAGTGCTACCACTTCTTCCAGACTTTTATATAAGCCATCTTGCATCTTTCTCTTCCCTCCTACAAGCTGCTAGAAAGCAGAGCCTTTCCTGACCTAGAAGAATAACACGAGTACAAAATGGAAGGAGGCTAAGTCCCCAGATGGTCCGAATGCCAGCAGTAAATTGTTACGTAAACAGAAACACCTTTCCCCCCTTCCTTCCCTTTGCCTCCTCCTCATTTAAAAAAATATGTATATGTGTATTTTGCCTGAATGCACATCTGTGTACCACCTGCATGCATGGTGCCCAAGGAGGCCAGAAGGGGGGTGTCAGATCTCCTGGGACTGAAGTGACAGTTGTGAGCTGTCACATGGATGCTGGGAATCAAACTAGGTCCTCTGGAATTATAGTCAGTGCTGTTAACCACTGTGCCATCTCTCCAGCCTTGGCCCTTTCGAATTTTTGATTAATTAAATTGTTTATTTATTTTGAGACAGGTCTTTCTCTACATAGCCCATTCTAGCTATTCTTGAATTCACTATGTAGACCAGACTGCTCTCAAGCTTGCAGAAATCTACCTGCCTTTGCCTCCAAACTATTAGAATTAAAGCATGCGGGCTGGAGAGGTGGCACAGAGATTAAGAGCACTGACTGCTCTTCCAGAGGTCCTGAGTTCAAATCCCAGCAACCACATGGTGGCTCACAACCACCTGTAATGAGATCTGATGCCGTTTTCTGGTGTGTCTAAAGACAGAGACAGTGTGCTTATATAGTAAATAAATAAATCTTAAAAAAAAAGAATTAAGGGGTTGGGGATTTAGCTCAGTGGTAGAGCGCTTGCCTAGCAACCGTAAGGCAATGGGTTCGGTCCCCAGCTCCGAAAAAAAAGAAAAAAAAAAAAAAGAATTAAAACATGCATATGGCAGGTCCCAGCCTCTAGACATTAAAAAAAAAAATAGTCTTGATATCTATGTAGCTCAAACTGGGTTCACGCCTCAGCCTCCTGATTGCTGGGATTATGGGGCAGGCTAACATTATAACATACAGACCCCAAATGTCAGCATTCTAACTCAAGGGTTTTTTATCACTGGCACAGTGCATAGCCTATTCAGTAAATGATATAACTTCTCTATTTATACACCTAACCATTATTACAGTTGATCATAAATGGGTCACCGTAGTTCAGGCCTGTAAATCCAGAGGGACACTTGAGTCCAGCCTGGGCCATATATAAGGCTACCCAGAACAAAACAACAAACAATTAGAAGCCTCTCTCCAACCCCGAAGCCCTCATTGCTAGGCTGCTAAGCATCTCCAAAGAGTATTTCAGAATCCATTCCTGTGCTTGCACCTCTGTGTGGTAACTGTGTACTAGGCAGCCTGGGTTCTCAAGCTGCATAGATGACGCAACATTGGAAAGCCCCCTGCTCTGACATCCTCATAGCCACACAGCCCGGCCCTGGAACTCAATGCCCTGAGTGGGATCCCCAGTGCTGTACATGTCAGGTACAGTGGCACTCACCTATAATGCCAGCATTCAGGAGGCAGAGGCCGTGGAGAGGAGGGAGGTTAAGCGGGTCAAGGTCAAGGTTAGGGAGATGGCTCTGTATATAAGAGCACTGGCTGTGCAAACTTGAGGACCTGAGTTTGGACTCCTGGCACCTATGTGAATAAGGTGGGTGTGGCCATGCTCTTCTATAACCCCAGTGCCTTAGAGATCGTGGAGATAGAGGGTCTTTGCTGCTTTCTGGTCACCAGCCAAGTCTCTCCCCGACCCCTCAAATGCCTGACAGCTACTGGTTCAGTAAGGAACCCTGTCTTAAAGAAATATTGTGGGGTTGGGGATTTAGCTCAGTGGTAGAGCGCTTGCCTAGGAAGCGCAAGGCCCTAGGTTCAGTCCCCAGCTCCGAAAAAAAGAACCAAAAAAAAAAAAAAGAAAAGAAAAGAAATATTGTGAAGACTGTCTATACAGCATATATGAACATAGCATTGTCATGAGAAAACACACACATAGACGCACACACAGACACACACAGACAACATACACAGATACACACACAGAGAGACACACACGGACAACACACAGACAACACACATACAGACACATGCACACACACAGACACACAGATTCACACAGACACACACACCATACACAGATACACACACACACAGATACACACACAGACACACACATACACAGACAACACACACACACACAGTTCAAGGTCATTCCCTACTATATAGTGAGTTTGAAGCCATTCCTTGGTCATAACTGTCCCCCAAAACAAACCAACAAATCAAAACCATACAGCCTAGTCATTCACGCCATCACAGGAGTGGAGACAGCAGGATTGACATTTGAGTCAGAGCTTCATGGTTGAGGAGGAGTGTGGTGAGAAGTCATCCGGGTGTACTGTGCGGACAACTGGAGGTGGGCTGACTTTGGGCAGAGTCTGCATAAACACAAAGGCAACCAGGGAGGCTCTCTTGGCTCAGGATTGGTTCTGTTTTCACTGGGATCTTGGCCAAGGTGCAGCCAGCCTGTCTTGATGTCACAACCCCTAGGTTACACAGGGCTCACTTGTAACTCACTGTTGAGAACACTAGATGGCGGACTGAGAGCTCCTACTCACTACAGTCCTAAGGAACCATTCACTCCTGATTTAGTTTCCACTTTGGTATTTTAGAACCATGTGATCATATTCCTTTCTTGCTTGTTAATAGTGGGAGATTTGTCCCCTGCCACACAGTCTGAACATGGTGGGTCAGAGCGGAAGAGGCCCTCCATCCCTGCCCCTGGGAGCCCTGTCTTTCCATCCTGGCTTTGCCTACCCCCACTAGATAAATGGTCAGGGTCAGCAATGAGAACAAAAAGAGAAGTAGCTGTTCTCATTGTTAGGAGAACAGAGCTCTCATAGCTACACATTGGCCTCTTCTCATGTGGGATTTAGTAAAACCTCTCCTATCCAGATCTTCCATCTGGAATTTTGGCTGGAGAGATGGCTCAGGCGGTTAAGAGCACTGTCTGTTCTTCCAGAGGTCCTGAGTTCAATTCCCAGCAACCACATGGTGGCTCACAACCATCTGTAATGGGATCTGATGCCCTCTCTTCTGGTGTGTCTGAAGACAGCGACAGTGTACTCATATACATGGAATAAATCTTTTTTAAAAAAAGAGAGAGAATAGAGCTTATTTGAAGCTGTGATTCCCTTCCTTTCCCTCCCGCTCTTCCCTTCATTCTCAGAGCTGACACTAGGCAAGTGCTCCCAAGTTCCATAACCATGGTCTTTTTTGTCTGGTTGGTTGAGTTTGGTTCTTTACATCTCAAAAAGATGAGTTTCTCTGTGTAACAGCCATGGATGTCCTGGAACTCACTCTGTACCCCAGGCTCAAACTCACAGATCCACCTGCCTGACTCCCAAGTGCTGGGATTAAAGATGTCCACCACCACGCCTGGTAAGATTTATTTTCATTATTTATAAGGCAGCATATTTGTCGTGTGCATCTGTGTTAGGGCGCATTCATGAGTGCTGTGTCCATCAGAGGCTAGGGGCATTGAATCCCCTAGGGTTAGAGTCACAGGCGGCTGTAGTCACCTGACATGGGTGTAGGAACTGAACTTGGGTCCATTGCAGAGCAGAACATTTTTTTTTTTAAGATTTATTTCTTTCATGTATGTGGGTACACTGCCGTTCGCTGTCTTCACACACACACACACCGGAAGAGGGTGTCAGGTGCCCATTATAGATGGTTGTGAGCCACCATGTGGTTGCTGGGAATTGAACTCAGGACCTCTGAAAGAGCAGTGTTCTTAACCACTGAGCCATCTCTCCAGCCCCAGAACATGTTAATGGCTGAAGAATGTGAGACTCAAGGCAGGACAGCTCAAAGTGGCAGTATTAACAATGTACTCGGCTCTGATGATAAAGTTTATAGTTTAAAGGAAATTTAAAAGTGGGAGGAGATGGCTTGGTTGCTAAGTTGCTAGATGCACAAGCATGAGAGCACCGAGTTCCATCCCCAGAACCAAGAAAGTAAAACTGAGCTGGGAAGCTGGAGAGATGGCTTGGGGGTTAGGACTTAGGACCAAGTGCAGTTTTTAGCTCCGACATGGGATGCCTCACAACTGCCTATCACTCGAGCTCCAAGAGCTCTTATGCCCTTTACTATCCTACACACACAGATACACAGATATATAGACACAAGGAGGGGGGGAGATATCAGTCAAAGCACCCAGAAACTTAAGAAATGATGAGATTCCAGAACCTACGGATTTTCCGACCCTGACAGGCCAGCAGAGGCCCCTGCCCCTTCCCTTCCCTGAGAAAGAAAGATGCCTAAAGGATGCTGCCTGTCCTCAAGGCTTGTCCTCCCCTGGCCTCATTCCCCAAGCATTACTAGGATCCCAAGGTGTAAAGAAAACCCCCTGGGCTCTGACCAGGAGCACTGGGCCCTCTGAGTCATGATGTGGTGTCCTTAGTGGAGACCCTTACTTCCTGCTCAGGGACTACTCATGCTGGCTGGCTGCAGGACCCTGGATGCCAAATTCAACCAGGGAAGTTTGTTTTTTGTTTGAAACGGCGTCTGACTATGTAGCCCTCCCACCCTGGAACTTGCTATGAAGAGCAGAATGGTTTTAATTTATTAATTTTTATTTTGTATGCAATGGTGTTTTGTCTGCATGCGTGTGTGAGGGTGTCAGATCCCCTGGAACTGGAGCTGCACACAGTTGTGAGCTTCTGGAAATTGTACCCAAGTCCTCTGGAGGAACAGCTACTGTTTTAACACCGAGTCACCTTTTCCGCCTGACATCTCCCCTCATGCTTTTTAGGTTTTTTTTTTAATTACTTTATTATATGTATGTGAGTACACTGTAGCTGTCTTCAGACACACCAGAAGAGGACATCAGATCGCATTACAGATGGTTGTGAGCCATCATGTGGTTGCTGGGAATTGAACTCAGAACCTCAGCAGTCAATGCTCTCAAGCACTGAACCATACAACCCCCCCTTTTGTTTTGTTTTGTTTTGTTTTGTTTTGTTTTGTTTTGTTTGAGACAAGCGCTCTCTGTATAACAAACCCAGGCTGCTCTGGAACTCACTCTGTAGACCAGGTTGGCCTTGAACTCAAAGGATCTGCCTACCTCTGCCTCCTGCGTGCTGGGATTAAAAGCAGGTGCCCCCACCACTTGGTTGTTGCGGTGCCCTTAATAACTGAGCCATCTATCCAGCCCTGTATTATTTAGCTGTTGAACTACCTGAGTTCCAGGTATTACTTTTGAGACAGGTTCTCATGTGGTTTAGGATGGCTTCAAACTTGCTATGTAGCCCAGGGTGACCTTTAAAGTTCCTGATCCTTCTGTAACATTTTCCAAGTTCCAGCAGCAACAGGCTTGTTCCACCAGGGCTGGCTCATGGTTTATGTTTTAAAATGACTAAAGAAAGGATTTTGAGCTCTTCCCCCTTTGTCCCTTCTCTCCCCATTCTCCTCCCTCCTCTCCATGTGCTCATGGCTGGCCTCTACTCCCCCCCCCCACTACCCTCTCTTAACTCCCCTCCCCATGCCCTAAATGAACTCTATTCTATACTAAAAAAAATTTAAAAAGGATTTTTTTAACATTTTGCCACAAATAAATATCCGAGTGGATAGTATGTTAGTCACTCTGACTTGGTTAAACATTGTGCATATATTGATGTAGATGATACGTATGTACCTCGTAAAACTGAACAATTATTGCACATCAATTCAAAATAGAATAAAAATGTGCCTGGGTATGGCTGAATACCCCTGTACTCCCAACACTTGGAAGGCTGACATAGGAGGAGAGTGAGTGCCAAGACATCTGGGCGAATGGTAAAATCCTGCTTGTCTCAAAACAAAGCAAAACCAATACTCAAAAATAAACCTTTCCAGGGCTGGAGAGATGGCTCAGCGGTTAAGAGCACTGACTACTCTTCCAGAGGTCCTGAGTTCAATTCCCAGCAACCACATGGTGGCTCACAACCATCTGTAAATGGGATCCAATGTCCTCTTCTGGTATGTCTGAAGACAGCTACAGTGTACTCATATAAATAGAATAAGTAAATATTAAAAAAAATAAACCTTTCCTTCTTAAAGGAAATAATAGCTCGATATGGTGGTGCCCACCTGTAATCCCAGCACTTGCCAGGTAGAGGGAGGAAAGTCAGGAGTTCCAGGCCAGTTGGACATCAGAGGCTACAGGTCTTAAAATACAAAAGCAAGCAAGCAAACAAACAAAAACAACATCACAAAACAAAAAACCAATACTAGAAGAGGAGGAAGAGGAGAAAGGGGGAGGAGAACAAAAATAAACTAGAACGTGGGGGTGGGGCTGTAAAAGGCTGTCAGAAGGGCACAGGCAGAATGAGCCCTGAAGAAAGGGCCAGGCGGAGGAGGGACCCACTAGTGGGAGAGTCATGGGCTAAGGACCAGGGGAACCAAGCACTGGGAAACTTGAGGATGTCTCTAGACATGTTGCTGGCAGTAGGAAGAAGAATGGCACTGACGGTCCACACAGAGGCTCCATGGAACAGATGGGATGCCCCGTCCCTTCTATCCCAATGCTTTCAGCAGCAAACTCAAGCCTTCTGAGACTGTCTCCGCAGCTCTCTTCCAACCACACCCTCCATGGCTCTCTAAGAAACGTCTGCTTCACCATTTTTAAAAAGATTTATTTCTATGCATATAGATATTTTGCCTGTGTGTATGTATGTGTGCCACCTGTGTACCTGGTGCCCTTGAGGGTCAGAACAGGGCACTGGATCTCCTGGAACTGGAGTTGCAAACATTTGGGAGCGGCCATCTTAGGTGCTGGGAATAGAACCTGGGACCCCTGGAAGAGCAACCGGTGCTCGTAACCAATGAGCTATTTCCCAGCCCCCTCACCAATATTTTTCATAACTGTAAAAGTAAAGACATTTATTGTGTAAAACAAAGACAAGTTAGGTGAAAAAAATCACACTTAAATTCCCCTTTAGGAGGACCGTACTAAACATTCAGGATGTAGCTGCTATCACAAATGCAATAACACACATGTATTTACAGATCATTTACTTCCCTACCCCGTGTCAGCCGCAGGCATTTCTGAAGTCATTACACATTTCTGAAGACAAGGCCAGGATGTCACAAACACAAGCCACTTACTATGGTTTCATAACTGACGGAGTTCAAACGGTCTCTGTGTTTTACATTTCCCTGTTTCTGTTTGCCTGCTTTTTTCTTCTTTTTCTTCTTCTATTTTTGCTTTTCTATTGCTTACTGGGTGCTCGCTCTCCTGAGCTGAAAGACAGCTGTGTGTATCCACCATGATCTCTGTTCCACTCACTTATATATTTTTGCATTACTAATCTTTGTGTTAAATGCCTTCTCTCTTGCTAGCTGCCAATACCTCATCTATCCATCTGTCCATTCATCCATCCATCCATCCATCCAACATCCATCCATCCATCCATCCATCCATCCATCCATCCATCCATCGGAGCATGCACTCAGTCCTTGCTGCTTGCCAGGTACTGGAGCCACTAGAAAGAGAGATATGGCCAAGACCCTGGGACAAACATTAAGCTTCCTTGTCTTCCTTCGGAGGTGGAATACCAATCATGTCCTAGCCTCTTGTGACATTTTGTCTGTCAGGGCTGAGGTCCTATTGCGTGCCATCCACCATCCCTACCCCATTTCCTTGTCTTCCTCCCTGTACCTGGAAACCTGTAATACCTCAGGAGTGTCAGTGGAACATGATGGGTAGAGCCATTGACCTCTCAGCTTGGTAACATTCTCCTCTAAGCCTGAAATAGGGACATTCGGTTTGGCAAAAATCAGCCACAACAGTTGTTATGTTCCTTAAGGGACATTTGCAACTCACTAGCCATCTGTTAGAGCTGCTCCACACTGCGCCTATAAGAAATGGGTTCGGTATGGCTCAGGTGTGCCCATCTTGGCCCTTCCTCTTCCCACAGACTTGGGGAGGAGATGATGATGTGGTGGCAGCTGATCCTTGTCCCTTTCCACTCCTCGTCCCCTCCCTCCTACCCACCTTCCCCTTTTCCACCCAGGCCACACAGCCGCACACACACATCTTTTTGTAGGTCAGGCTGTTCTCAAGGACAGTGTCCTCTGACTCAACGACTTCCCCTTGCACAGCTCTTCCAGCAACCAACTTTGGACCACGAGCCGGGCTGGTATCAGAGTCAGAAACAGCACAATTGTGGTCTGTCCCCTCTCTACCTCAGACCCTTTGGGCATCCATGCCCCACCCCCTGAGCCTGTCTTTCATTTAACTCTTTCTTATTCCAGAGATGGGAAGGACTTCAGAGGAAACGGACAAATTGAGCCTGTAGGGAAAGCATCATCAAAAGCAGTGGTTTTGCACCACCCAGTCCCTGCATTGGGCTGATTCTTCTCCCCTTCTTGCATGGGTGCTTGGTGTGTGCTGGTCTGAGGGAGCCTTTGAGGAAAGGCTGTGGCAGCTAAGCTGAAGAACTCATTCTTGATGGCACAAGTATGGAGACATTTAGTCCCCATCATGTTTGCATTCTTTTGGGGAACTACAGACAAACTTAGGTTTTCAGCCATATCCTGTCTGAGCACAATGAAGGGATCTGAGGGCTCGGCAGCTCCCGTGCCCCTCCTTTTGCATCTCCCCTGCTCTCTCCATGGTCTATACTCACCAGTACTGTTCACAGCCATCGCCTAAATTGTCCTATCTTGCACATAAACCATACTTCCGAGTGGACAAAACAGGTGCAGGGACCACATGGAGCCAGGAAGTCTCCCCATCCCCACCTCCAGGAGAAGTGACTGATCTCTGGCAGGCTACCCCAAGCAGCTACCGGCCAGCCCAAAATCGGAGTGCTCTGGGAAAAGTCACAGGTCACAGTTCACCCAAGAGCAAACTGAATGGCTACATCCAGCTCTAAGCTGTCCCCAAAGCAAATGGTAGTTGAGAGGCAGTCCTCAGGGGGCCCCTCCTCCGGAGTTTTCTGGCTTATCATTTTCATTCTTCTTGTCGGATCCCAGCATTCCAAGGGGGATGCTTGGAAAATGTGGGTCAACTAAGCTTATCTTCTGGAGATTCAAAGGGAGCACAGAGGAAGGGGAGGTGGAAAACAGCGGGGGTTGGAGAGGAATGAATGGCTGAATAATGAATGAACGAATGGATCTGGCCCACAAATATTCACAAATGCAGAGTGAGAGGCAGCTGACAGCAGGATCTGGGGTCAAGGAGCAGACTAGATGAATACCGTTACTCATAGGGATTGAGGTGCAGCCCCATCTTTGGCTTGTGGCCCGTCAGAAGTTGGGGTTTCCACAGCTTCATCCTCACTGCCTACCAGAGGCTCTTCCTCCCCCTTCAGGTTGGGACCCGTCCCAGGCTTCAGCTCTTCTAGTGCTACCGAGCCCTGGCGAGACTTCCGTCTGCTGAAGAAAGTGGTGAGCGTGGGCCGCTGCCCGGAGCCATCCGTCTCCGGCGCTCCGGAGCTCTTGTTGCCCCCTGACCCTGATGCGGTGGTGGCCTCTTCGTCAGGAACCCGAGCTGGCCCAGCCCAGGCATCCACCGTACCATTTCGTTTTCCACCTCTGCTCAGGGTCAGGGCCCCAGTCCTCCGCTTCTGCCTCTGGCGCCACAGCAGCAGTAGCGCCACAAGGACCAAAACCACCGTCAAGGCAATGAGCATGGAAACCAGCAACATGCCACTCGATCCTGGGCGTGGTGGCACGGTGGTTATGGGATTTGGGGTAGACGTTGTGGATATTTTTGTACTGAAGACTGGGGTGCCACCGGCCACACTAGAACTCTCACCAGAACTGGTTGCTATGGTGGCAGAGAGTCCATGTGTCTCTTTGGAGGGCCCCAGAGACCCAGTAGCCATAGTGACTGGAGGACCACTGGTCTCGGAGCTTACAGTTGTAGCCACAAAGGGTCCACTGGTCATGGTCGAGCTTGTCACAGTGACAGGAGGTGCACTGGTCCCTTTAAAAGTTTCTAAAGAGGTAGATGCCACAGCACTGCTTGTCGCAGGATTAGTTATAGTGACAGGAGGGTCACTGGCTACACCTGATGATTTTGGAAACAGTACTAATGATGCCTCGGTGGAAACTTCCTGAGAGGTTGTAAGCTCAGGTACTGGGGTGTTCCCGCTGGCACCAGCTGATGTAAAAAAAAAAGAAGACAATTCTGGAGTTCCCAAGGGGATTGAGGAAGCTGGGGCAGTGGTCTGCCCCCAGGGGCTGATACTCTCCTTAGGGTCCTCTGTCACTGGCACTGTAGCAATTGATGAGTAGGTACTCAAGGCTTCAGAGGTACTTGGGGACTCGCTATTCGGAGTAAATGGCAACATCGTCATCGTATTCGGCAGATTTTCTTGGCTCACCACCTGGGCCCAGAAGCCCCCAAAGAGGAGGAGAAGATGCAAGGCCATCTCCATAGTGACAGCCGGGAGCAGGAGTTGGGACCTGAATGTAGGGAAGTTACAGAAGAACACACAGGGGTTGGGGAGGGAAACCTGGCCAGCCCCCTCCTTCTGCCCACTTCCCTGCCAACTGCCAAGCCCAACTTGTGGTTTAACGTTTTTTTCCATTCTTGCTTTCACTATTATCAGAGACAGGGGGAACAGATGGCGCCGGTGACTCCCGCCCTGGCCGTGGCAGCTCAGACTCCAGTGCAGCCATGCCTTCACTCATTGATCCAGCCAGTGGCTCTTGACCCCTTTTGCCCTCACCCTATTCATCTTTTCAAACTATAGGTATATTCCTTCATCCTCTAAGCACGCCACCCCCACCCCCGCCCCCACACCCACCTAGATCAGATGTCTTACCAGCTTAATGGCTAAGGCACACGGCCAGGGCGAGTACCTCCAGTTCTTCCTGAGGCTTTGTCAGGACTGGGGCAGACTGAGCCCCAGGGGGAAAGGAAGTGGGTCTTGGCTCCACCCACTCCACCCCTGCATCCTGCCCCACCCATTCCTTCTCCCGCAGTTGACTGGGGGACCCAAGGGTTCAGTAGCAGCATGAAGGGGTGCTCGGGGTCCAGAATGGGAATTCTTAGGTTTTCACTGGAGTATAGAATGTCAAAGGGTCAAAGATGGGTAGGGACGACTAGGGGATGGAGTGGAAGACATGGAGCGGAGAACGGTTTCCTTTCCATCTGCTGTCCCTCAAGATGTTTGGCTAGCACCTGAGATGGTAGGTACATTTCCTGCCGAAGAGCTCCTAGGAAGTAGCCCGGCCAGGGGAGCCTTTTGACTCTGCTCATGGTCCTGGTCCTGAAAGGTTTTTCAGGTTGCTGAACCCTGCCAGAACCACAAGGAATTGAGGTCACTCCTGGGGTGTCGCCCCCCCCCGGCCCCCTTTTAAGATGGTACTAACACTGCACATGCTAGGGTCTTAGAGAACTAGGAGGGCTGGAGGGATGGCCCAGAGGTTTGGAGCCCTTGAAGGAGACCCGCTCTTGGTGGCTCACAACCAACCATAATCCAGGAGATTTGACGCCCTCTTCTGGCCTCCAAGGGCACCAGGCACCAGCACACATAGGTACAGACAGGCACTCATACAAATATAAAGATAAATTAAGATTTACTTAACGGCCAGGCCTGGTGGAGCACACCTTTGATCCCAGGACTCAGGAGGCAGAGGCATGCGGATCTCTACGAGTTCCAGCCCAGCCTGGTCTTAAAGAGTGAGTTCCAGAACAGTCAGGACTACAAAGAAACTCTGTTGCGAAAGAAAGAAAATAAAAAGATTTATTTTAAAAAAATTTTCGGGGTTGGGGATTTGGCTCAGTGGTAGAGCGCTTGCCTAGGAAGCGCAAGGTCCTGGGTTTGGTACCCAGCCCCCAAAAAAAGAAAAGAAAAAAAAATTCTAGAAAGACCTCTATTAAAAAATTAACTGGGCTGGAGAGATGGCTCAGTGGTTAAGCGCACTGGCTGCTCTTCCAGAGGTCCTGAGTTCAAATCCCAGCAACCACATGGTGGCTCACAACCATCTGTAAAGGAGTCTGTGGTGCCCTCTTCTGGTGTGTTTGAAGACAGCTACGGTGTACTCATATAAGTAAAAATTAATAAAAAGAATTTTAAAAAATTATCCATGGACTGGAGGGATGGCTCGGTGGTTAGGAATGATCCCACCTTGGAGCCACGTAAGCCCTCTTCTGAGCCGCCACCCCCAGCTTCAAAAAGGAGATCTTTGCTCTCTTTGTTTGAATGACTTCTGTCACCTTACTTGGGATAGGAAATAGATTCTTATGGAATGTGCTGTTTCAGAGCTTTTCTTCGTAAAGAGTCATAACTGATTTTTATTCATAAAAATAGTTCTGTGAATGATTAAAAAAGAAAAACATGGTGACTCTTCTGTGAGGGGCCCGCACCCACACTCTCAGACGTGTCCTTATTTCTGAACACCTTTCTTTCTCTTAACTCTAGATCTTACAGATCTATATTTTTTAAATCTCCAAAACAGGAAAGAATTTAAAAAAAATTTTTTTTTGGTTCTTTTTTTTCCGGAGCTGGGGACCGAACCCAGGGCCTTGCGCTTCCTAGGCAAGCGCTCTACCACTGAGCTAAATCCCCAACCCCTAAAATATATTTTAAAATCTGTCAATAAACCCAAATTCTATCACAACAAAAGGACTAAATCGGTTGCTTGCAGCAGCTGGACTGAGTTAATCTGGCAGGAGACTCCAGGTCAGAAGCAGGGCATGGTTCACGGGGCAGCAGGCAGCATGAGAGCATTCATTTGCATGGATATTCTTAAGAGTCCTGGGACACACAAAATGGACCAGATTTATATCCTGCGTACAGTAGGTCCACCCAGGAATACCAGGCTTGCAGTAGGGTGCTTCATTTATAGCACAAGTAAGCAAGCTACTCTGTCCCTTTAGGGAAGTACACCTTGCTGACTGTAACCCTTGCTACAAATGGCTTGGGGGGACAGAGGTTGGTGCTTTACATCGTAGACACACCCAACAAGCATGCTCAGGGCTGCTCGGACCTCCTGGGTTGCTTCTCCCAACAGTCAACTGAGAGGCTCACATAAAAAGAAAGGCTACCTATAGCAATCAGGCACAGTGGTAACATGATGAGATCTTAGCCCTAGGGAGGCTGAAATTTTAAAATTGAAAATGAAAATTGAAGCCTAGCAGCACACACTTTTAATCCCAGCACTTGGGAGTCAGAGGCAGGTGGATCTCTGTGAGTGCTAAGCCAGCCTCGTCTACAGAGTGAGACCCAGGACAGCCTGGGCTACACAGAGAAACTATCTCAATAAAATAACACCAAAACCAGCACCATGCTCATGGGCAGATAAGCCTCCTGTGGTCGTGGCTGTGTGTGCAAGTTCTGCATCCCACTGGGCACTCTTGTTACTGAATGTTAGTTCAGAGTAGACGTACAGGGGTACATTTCACGTCTATCTGCATAACTGCCGGATAGCTCGTAGCATGTGTCACAGCAGAAGTCATCTCTCTTGAACATTGTTTACACCCTTTCCAGAGTTTCTGGATTAAAGCAAAGCTCAGAAAATGGTCTTGGTTTCCCTTTTTTTGTATTTTTATGTTCTGTATTTTGGAGTTTTTGTTCGTTTGCTTATACAAGATTTGCATATTCCAGGCTCAATCTGTATCTGAGGATGACCTGATTCTCCTGCCTTTGCCTCTGGTGTTTTGAGGGGCGTGTCGCCTACCCCAGTTTATGTGGTGTGGGGGATCTAACACAGGGCTTCTCAGCCAGCTCCACTATAGCCCCAGCCCAGCACTGATTATTTTTCTGTGACTATGATGTTTTCTTTTTAAAATTATGTCTGGGTGTCCTGCTGGCATGAATATCTGTGTGCTGTGTGCGTTGTGGTGCTGAAGGAAGCCAGAAGAGGTCATCAGAGTCCCAGGAACTATGGATGTTTGTGGTGGGATTAAACCTGGGTCCTCGGGCTGGAGAGAGGACTCAGTGGTTAAGAGCACTGACTACTCTTCCAGAGGTCATGAGTCCAATTCCCAGCAACCACATGGTGGCTCACAACCATCTGTAATGAGATCTGGTGCCCTCTTCTGGCCTGCAGTCACATATGCAGGCAGAATGCTGTACATAAGATAAATAAATAAATCTTTAAAAAACAAAACAAAACAAAAAAAAACAAACAAACCTGGGTCCTTCAGAAGAACAGCTAGTGCTCTTGACCACAGGGCCATCTCTCCAGCCATGTGCTGTTTTAACAAGACCAACCAGGGATGCTGGAGGACAACTATAATCCTCCCGATGGGGGGCTTGGGACAGAGGCTGGAGAATCAAGAGTTCAAGTCACTCTAGACTTCATAGTAGCTTCAAGGCCACTGTGTGATACATGAGACCCTGTCTCAAAAACAAAACAAACAAACAAACAAACAAAAAAGAATGGCCAGTGAGGGGTGGGGCAAGGGGACAGCAAGAGGGCTATGGCAGGTAGTGGTGGGAGGGAGTGGGTGGAGCAAGGTATGGGCAAGCAGAGTGGGGCAGCCAGGAATGGAGGTGGGGAGAATGGGGATGGGTCAGAGGGAGCAAACAAGAAAGAGATGGGGTGGGGAGGAGGGAAGGAAGGAGAGAATGGAGGTAAGGAAAAACAGGGAGGGAGAGGAGGGGGAGGAGGGGGAGAGTGGGGACAACACCCCATTGTTGGGTGTGTGTTTCTTTTACCATTGCAAACAGAAAAGCAACCAACTGCCAAGAATTAGCAGTTGTTAGTTTAGAGATGGAAGGGTATGGGGCTTGAGATGGCTCAGAGGGTAAGAGCATCCACCACTCTTGGATGGACCCTGTCTCAGTTGCTTGTGCTCACAGGGCAGCTGTAGCATCTGCCAGCTGTGCCCATCACCAGCTGCACAAAACAAATCTCTTACGGGTTTGTTGTTTGTTTGTTTGTCTACTTTTCTAAATAAACAGATAGAACACAGGGGTGGAGAGATGGCTCAGAGACTAGGAGCACTGGCTGCTCTTGCAGAAGACTCAGGTTCCATTCACACCATCCGTGTGGTAGCTCATGACCATCTATATCCAATTCTATGAGGTCTGACCCTCTTCTGACCTCTGACACCAGGCATGCACATGGTACATATACTTGCATACAGGAAAACACATACATATAAAAATATTTTACGTAAAGTGTAGACTATGGCGGGGGTTGGGGGATGTTCAAAGATAAAAAGGTACCCAACTTTAGAAAGAAATTACTGGGGCTGGAGAGGTGGCTCAGAGGTAAAGACCACTGACTGCTCTTCCAGAGGTCCTGAGTTCAAATCCCAGCCACCACACGGTGGCTCGCAACCATCTGTAAATGGGATCTGATGCTTCTTCTGGTGTGTCTGAAGACAGCTGCAGTGTACTTATGAATAAATAAATCTTTTTAAAAGAGAGAGAGAAATTACTGAGGCAAAAAATTATGTTTGGCAAAATGGTCATTTCAAACGAACTGCTGCTGATAGAGAAGGAAGATTGAACCGTTATCACTGTGTTCTGAGTGTCAGTCACCCTTGACTCAGGAGACAGCAGAGAGGGAAAGGGTCTAGCTGAGGAGGCAAGGCTCGCAGTAGGGAGGCAGTGAGGAGATGGATGTGGAGGCGGAGCCACGATGTGGAGGCGGAGCCACGCCCACCATCAGCCAGGCTCCGTGCAGACGGGCAGACGGTTATTTGCCCCATTTACCGCCTGCCACAAACCTATCTTTGCTAAACACGACACGATAAAAAACAAGTTAACTGGCTGCCAAACTGCCACTGCACTCGCGGCAGGCCAGGCTCAGTGGCACACATGCCCATTCACATGGCATTACTACTACCTAATTTTAAGGTGAAGACAAGAAACAAATCTGAGAGAGATTTGCCCAGGTAGTAGATCCTAGGAGATTCAAAGCTGGGTTTACTTAAGGCTGGAAACCAAAGGCAAGGCTGGATAAACTGCTAGTTAAAGACCAAGACAAGGGCCTGAATTGTGTGGGTCAGGATTGCTGGGATTTGAATAAATTGTATAATATTTATTAAAGTAGTGACTAAAGTCAGCTGTAGAGAGTATCGAGGAAGACTTAATAAGCAGACAGATGTGTTTTTGAGACGGGTCTTACTGAGTAGCCGAGGCTAGCCTCAAACTTGAAATCGCCCTGCTCTAATCTCCACGATTGGGGTCATAGACTTGTGTGGTCATTCCCAACCTCAGAAAAACGAGATGTTTTAGACTGAGCTGTAGAACGATAAAGAAGATAGGGATTCCTCTCCTCTGAAACCCATATCTAAACTATCTATGAATTCTGACATTTCTAACTTCAAAATGGGTGTGGCACTTGCCATCAAATTCCTTGAAGGAACTGGCTCCTGAGAAAGAGCTGAGGTTGGGCTGGAAAATACTTTTAAATCCTTTTATTTCATGTATTTGTGGCAGACAGGAGGGGAACAGAGCACCGTGTATGGGGTCAGAGGACAATCTGCACGAATTGACTCTCTCCTCCCAACTTATGGGTGGAACTCAAGTGGTTAGGCACTGAGACATTTCACAGACCCTGCAGGGGTGGGGCTCGTCTCTGTGTCACGGTGAGGAATGTCAGATTTGGGGTGTGACAGGCGTGGGACCCTGAGTTCCATCCCAGTATCAAGAGGAGGAGTTGGAAGAGGAAGGGGATGAGTAACCAATAAATACAGACAAAGAGAAGGAAGCCTGAAATTCATGTCGATTCTGAAAAGAGTTGAGAGGCAGAAGGAAGGCAGGGAGGAGGCAGGGGGAGGTGTGAGTGAGGCAGGAAGGAGGGGAGAGGGAGGCAGAGGGCAGCAGGTTAAGCTCTTTCACACTGGGGAAGCTTTACCAGCACCTGGCTCAAGAAAGAGTGGGGTTCCAGAGAGAGAGAGAGAGAGAGAGAGAGAGAGAGAGAGAGAGACCGACCGACCTTAGCCAGGCCTGGAATCCCAAGCAGGAGGAACTGGAGCACGTGGCCAGCTTTTGTGGGGGAGCTGTGATCCTCTGGTTTGACCTGATCATCACCATATTGGGACAGGCGCTGCCACCAGCCTGAAGCTGAGTCAGAAACATAAACTATATATCAAACGGGTTGGTGGCCACTGACATCGTGACCCTGCTGGGGGAGCTGCCCTCCTAGAGGAAGTAATGGTCACCACTCTTTCCCTGCTTGCCCCCTGCTTCCTGGAGAGAAAGGAAAGATGTACTGAAGGGGTCAGACTTGACTAAGCCATTCATTGCTCAGAGCGGCTGGCCATTACCTCCATAAAGGTCATTCTCTTGGCAAGCTGCATTTGTGTAAGGCACTCTTAGGGTTCTCTATGCTGTCCTAGTTTGGAGAAGAACACTACATGCTTCTGGAAAATTCACATTCAAGCAGCAACATCTTAACATATCTCCTCACAGATACATTTTATATTATGTGTGAACTGCTGATCGTGGCACATGCCTTTAACCCCAGCGCTCCAGAGGCATGCTAGCAGATCTCTGAGTTCAAGGCTGGTCTGGTCTACAAGAGCAAGTTCCAGGACAGCCAGGGCTACACAGAGAAACCCTATCTCGAAAAACAAAACAAAAATTACGTGTGTGATGAGTGTGTGTCTATGTGTAGGTATGTGCACAGGAGTGCAGATGCCCGGAGAGCAGAGAGGCATCGGATCACCCGAGACCAGAATTGCAGGCTGTGGTGGCTGCCAGATATGAGCACTGGGAACTGAACAGGGTCAACTGCAAGAATAGCAGGCTCTCTTTACCTTCAAAGCTATCTCTCCAGTCCTAAACAGACTGATATTAAAAAGGAAAGCTAGGAACTTTGGTGGAAAAATACCTATTATCAACAGCCTCTGGTAAAAATGCCATAAAGATTTGAAGACGTGAACCATCAAGACACAGGAAGTGGGGGGCTGGAGAGATGGCTCAGTGGTTAAGAGCACTGACTGCTCTTCCAGAGGTCATGAGTCCAATTCCCAGCAACCACATGGTGGCTCACAACCATCTGTAATGAGATCTGGTGCCCTCTTCTGGCCTGCAGGCATACATGCAGGCAGAAAGCTGTATGATAAATAATGTTAAAAAAAAAAAAAAAAAAAAGACACAGGAAGTGGGATTGGAAAGATGCCTCAGCAGTTAAGATTTCGTGCTGGAGTTTGGTCCCAGCATCCCTGTAGGGAGACCTGTAACTCCAGCTCCAGGAGATCTGATGCCTCTGGCTTCCGTGGGCACCTCTGCTCACATGCACACATATGCACAGACTCATAATCTAAAACAAAGTAAAATCAGGCATAGTGACGCAGACTTTTAATCCCAGTGCTTGGGAGGCTGGGGCAGGCAAATCTCTATGAGTTTAAGGCTTGGTCTACACAGTGAACTCAATTCAGGCCAGCCAAGGTTACATAGTGAGACCCTGTCTCAAAAAAGACAAACAAAAAAAGTAAATCTAAGAAAAAGAAAAAGAAAAAGAAAAAAAGAAAGAGAAGAAAGAGAAAAAAGAAGAGAGAAATGAAACGTCAGGTGAGGGTTCAGAGGACAGCTTGGTTGTAAAGTGCTTACCTTAGAAACATCAGGCCCTGAGTTCATCCTCAGAATCCACGCATTAAAAACAAAACACAACAAAAACCAAGCAAGAAACGAGAGGGTAATGCCCACAATCCCAACACGGGGCACATCAAGACATTCAGATACCAACCAGCCTAGCCTACTCTAGCAAGCTCCAGGCCAGTGAGAGACCCTACATCAAACAAAAAGTGGATGGTACATAGTGAATGACACCTGAGGTTGTCTTCTGTCCTCCACATACATGTATGTGAGGTACAGTAGCTCAGGCCAATGGTCACAGCCACGTGGGAGGCTGGAGCAGCATGGTCACTTGAGCCCAACCTGGACAACACACTAAGCACATCTCTTAAAGTGAGAGAGACAGAGATGGAGGGGACAGAGGGGGATAGAGGAAGAAGCTCTGGCTGAATGTTGTGACACCCAACAAAAGCAATGTCCTAAGGAAGGAAAAGCTGTTCCCTACTTACAGCTAGGTCCACTGTGGTGGGAGTCTTGACAGCTGGAGCTTGAGACCACTGCTCACCTTGAATCCAGAGCCAGGAAGCAGAGGGTCAAGTGTTCCTCCTCAGTCACCTTCCTTCCTTCCGCCCTTTGTGCAGCTCAGGACCCAAGGGCACGGAACTGTGGAAGCCTGCTTGCAACGTAGGTCTTCCCAGTGCCCGAGGCTGTTTTCTAGGGGACTCTAGATCCCATCAAGATGATAGACTGTGTCTCAGGGCATAGGGCAGAGAGTGATGGAGCAGGAAGTCTGTTGTCTTTCTAGCTGTCTGCAAATATGTGCACATCCACCCACTCCACCCCCACCCACCGCGTGCACACACAAAGGAAGAGAAAAAATGACAAGGCATGCTAATGAAGGACATTTTACAAAACAACCAACTGGTTCTCTTCAAGTCAGAGAGGAAAAGGGGGGAGGAGGGTATTCTTTCAGATCTTAAAGCAGAGACAGCTAACTGCCATGTAGGTCTGAGATGGAGTAAAAATGTTATTATCAAGGAGGCGTAGCAGTGCACCCCAGGAGAGTACCTATGCTCACAGGCAAGGCCATAGGTCAATCGTATCACTACTACATAATCAGACAAATGAGTTGTTGGGGACATCATCTGAATAATTAGCAAAATTTTAATATAGATTATAAGATAGAAAATAGTATTGAGGGGCTAGAGAGATGGCTCAGTGGTTAAGAGCACTGGCTGCTCTTCCCAAGGTCCTGAGTTCAATTCCCAGCAACCACGTGGTGGCTCACAACCATCTGTAATGGGAGCCGATGCCCTCTTCTGGTGTGTCTGAAGAGAGCAACAGTGCACTCCTATAACTAAAATAAATAAATAAATAAATAAATAAATAAATCTTTTTAAAAAAGGAGAAAAAGTTGTATTGAATTGGTATTAACCTTCCTGATTGTGATCAGTACGTTAATGGGCTATGAAAGGGGATATCTTTGTCCTTAGGAAATACATATTTGAAGTATAAAGGAGTGAATAATCACAGTTCAGTATTGGCAAATTTCCTTTTAAATTATCCCTATAGATAATAAATTAATACTGGCTGGAGAAGAGGCACAGTGGCTTCCCATGCCAGCATGAAGGCTGAGCTCGGCTCCCCAGTGCACACGTAAGACGACAGTCATGGCCACACATGGTCATCCTTTCAGAGCTAGGGATGGGACGGAGACAGGAGGGATAAGGGGCTTTCCTGGCCAGTCAGCCCAGCCAAAAAAAATAGCAGGATGTGTATATATAGTGAGAGACCCTGTCCAAGGAAATAAGGGGAAAGAGAGAAGACAACACAACATGCTTCTCTAACCAGTACACACGCACAGCAGACACGTGCACAGCACAGGCACACACTCAAAGGGTTTAACTAAAAAATAGTAATAATAAAAATACTAACATGAGAGCTAAAAGTAAGGCCAGTGTGGGCATTTGTCCCAAAGAAACTAAGGAAGAGCAAAAGGATGAGATGCCTATTAACACATCGAAGTGGACAGTAGCAGTAGGGCTTTCCTTGAATTGCAGGTCCCTTTTAGAGTCCTGGATCCTCCCAGCACTGATCACCCAAGCCCCTACCCTAAACCTCTCCTGAGCCTCGCTTCCCTTCCCCCAGCTTCTTCCCATATAACCCAGACATTTTTTCACATGTTCTCTCTTGGTCCCACCCTCTCCTCTTCCTCTCATGCTATACCCACTTTCTTCTCTTGTGGCCCTCTCCAGTCTAGTCCCTTCCGGTGACCTCTAGCGGTTTTCTCCCTTATATCTACAACATCTTCATTTTCATTCAGTAGGGAAACACATGAAGAGGCTCTGGGTGTCTGCTGTATCATTCTTAAGACTTCTCGTTAAGTCTGGGTTTTTTTCAAAATAAGATGGTTTTTAAAATGCAAAGATAACCATCTGACCACTTGGCCCCAGCTTCCGTCTTCTGTCACGTGGACCTAATCTTGTCTCGCCTGTGTTTGACCTCATCTCCCCTCAGGCCATTGTTCACTGCAGCTGGTCACCTAACTTCATCCCTCTTTTTGTCTAAGACACGACACAGCTCCATCCTTTAATGCTGGGCTTAAAGGCATGTGCACGCCCGGTTTTCTCATTTTGGTTTTTGTTTTGTTTTAATGGCCTGACAAAAGCAAGCTGAGGGATAACGGGTTAATTTGGCTCTCAGGTCATGACACAATCCACTGTGGCAGGGGAGTCCCCACTGTAGCAGGTCATTCTGCACCTGCAGTCACCCAGTGTATGCTGTCCCCCTCTCTTAGGGTTCTGATCACTTTGCTCACCTACCCTACTTAGGATAAACCAACAGGCAAGGCCAGCAGTCTGCCTAACCTGGATAACTCTCTTGTGTGCCTAGAGGCGTGTTTCCTAGGTGACTCCAGATCCCAGTGAGCTGACAACAAACAGTCCTCCACCACAGACCTCCACTTTGTTCCTGGGGAAGTGCACAAGGCTTTGTACAGCCTATGCACTGATGTCCAGACAGACCCTCCCGCTCACGGGTGACTCAAATGTCACCCTCTCCGAGTTGGCCTTGCCCACGTACCTCTTATCCAGGGGAAAGGTGATAGGAAATATCACGGTACACGAAGTAGAATTTAACTAAAGGAGCTCTGTCTCCAATACAACTGGAGAGGAACCGTACACTGAGCAAGCACGTTAGAAAACTGTAGGAATGAACACTTTGTCCGATAGGTAGGACTGCTGGGAAAAGTTGAGATAAAGTTTGTTCACAGACCTTTATCTCCAGTTAGGTTCCATTCCCATAACACAAGACAACCCTGATTTAAAACCAGCTATCAGGCCCATCCCAGTTTCAAAGAACACTGTTCTAGGGGGCAGCTCACAGGGGCAGCACAGAGCCACAGTCACCGTTAAGTCCTGGTCTATCTTTAAGTCCCATGCCCTCCTACCAGGAAAAGCATAATGTTGCCAGGTAAGCGGAATGGACCTGGGTAGCAACCACCCAAAAAGAACAGCTCAGGTGTAAACAATCCAGGTGGCACGGTGGCACACGCCTCTAATCCCAGCACTTGAAGGCAGAGGTGGAATCTGTGTTCAAGGCCCAGTCTGGTCTGCAATTCTAGTTCCAGGACAGCCAGGGGAAGAATAATCCCGGCAATATTTTTGCTGTATAAGTCTTCCATCTGCCCAAGTGCTCAGAATTGCAGTCTCCTGTCTCTGTTTAAACTGTTTAAAGTCACAGGGCCGTGGGGGTGCACAATTAATCCCAGCACTCAAGAGGCAGAAGCAGGTAGATCTTTGAATTCTAGGCTACCCTGGTCTACAGAGGGAGTTCCAGGAAAGTCAAGGCTACATAGAGAAATATATATATATGTGTGTGTGTGTGTGTGTGTGTGTGTATAAATATATATGTATATAAATATATGTATATGTATATAAATATATATGTATATATAGTACAACTCAGGGCTGGACCTGAGATAGATGTAAGGATGCCTCTGTGTATCGCTTCTCGGCCTTTTGGCTAAGATCAAGTGTAGGATGCCTCTGTGTGTGTGTGTGTGTGTGTGTGTGTGTGTGTGTGTGATTCATACACCACCAAGGGGGACATAAGTTAGTGAAATCTTCTGTTAGTGGCTCCTCTTTAGGCGACAGCCATAGCTGGGATGCACTATAATCACAGAGGGTTTTTATTTTTGTTTTCCTCTGAAGGTATTGAGTAGATTTTTACGGGGAACAGACGGCATAGTTCTACATCACACAAATATTTGAAGATGCATATTCACAAACACACGCTGTTCTAGAATGACTATGCTTCCCTAAGAGAAACCATAATCAAAAGAGGCCCCCGACGGCTCCCCGTAGTCTATGAGCAGCTACTGGAACTGCGAGCTTGGCCAGTCTCTGACAGGGCCTTTTCTGCAACTTTAATTTTTTTCAAGGCCTACTTTTAATGGTGGTTCTTAAACACTTTAACCTACCTTTTAGCCCACCACCCACCAGAAGTGGTGGAAAAGAAAGGATATGGGGGATGTGGATCTGTTTAGAAAGGTTCTTTGGAGCAACTCCCATCTGTGTTGTCTGGAAATCAGCAGTTCCGTTCACAGGTCAGCAATGACAGCTTGCCCCACTCCACTCAGAAACACTTCACAAACATACCAGCTGTTCAGCAGACGGAGTAGCAGCAGCGGTGACACAACTTAGCAGAGACAGCCATGCCCCAGCCTTGGCACAAGTCAGCAGGAGGGACCAACAGGAGTGCCAGAAGTTCTCAGCCACCCCTCCCTCAGGGAAGTGAAGATCAGCAGAGGCCCACAAGCGTTGACCAGCTAGCTCTAGAAGTAAGTCAAGCTCAGCCTCCCTCCAAACAACACGTGTTCTCTATGGGTCTTGCCTCAGCTTGTTTGTCTGTGTCAGCTGACATCACTCTGACAATCAGTCCAGTCCTCAGAATGGGCAAGAAGCCACATCACCAGAAGCCTTTGGTGCATTTCTCTCTATGGAGTCCCCACAAGTGCAGCTCAACTACACAGTGTAAGGCAGACCAATACATGTATGTCATTAGCAAACAATCCTTCATCACGTGTCTCTTCACGTGCTTGCTTTAGCAGAACATCCTCTCCTATGTCTGCTTCAGTTCAACGTTCCTTCATGAGTCTGTCTTGGCTTTTTACCTGTGTCCACTCCAGTTAAATGTTCCTCCATAAAACACCATTCCACATAATTGACTTCCCAAAGAATCCTTGAGTTTCTGCTTCATTTTCCTCTGATCTTCCTAGGCTTATCATTCAAAATGCACATTCTGACAAGTTTTGGCCCAGTTTGTTAACACTCAGATGGAGGCCGTTAAACTACAAATGATCTGACCGCAGAGGCAACTTGTCAAATGGTGAATCAAGGTCATCCCAAGTGCTTGGTTCCCCAAGATACCGAACTTTGTTTTTGTTTCTTTGTTTGTTTATTTATTTTGAGACGGGGTCTCCCTATGTATCCCTGGCTGTCCTGGAACTCACAGAATCCTCCTGCCTCTACCTCTTGAGTGCTGGAATTAAAAGCACACACCATGCACCATCACCTCTGATTTATTTTTCAATGATCTCACTGACCCTGAGTTTATTACTCACCAAGAACCTTAGAGAAAGCAATAACCTTGAGTGAGAGAACATTTTTCCTTCTTAAGAATGTTAGGACCGGGATTGGGGATTTAGCTCAGTGGTAGAGCGCTTGCCTAGCAAGCGCAAGGCCCTGGGTTCGGTCCCCAGCTCCAAAAAAAAAAAAAAAAGAATGTTAGGACCTAGGTAAAATATTAAGGCCTGGATGGAATGTTAAGGCCCAGGTAACTGTTACCTGGCCAGCCTACCATTATAAGGAAACTTTCTCAAATGTTTCTGTGTTACTAGGAAACTTTCTAATGCCAAGACTGATTACATATTCTGTTATGTCCTGTGCCTTTGGAAACCAATCATGACAGAAGTCAGTTAGTGTTGCTTTGTATAGTTACCACACAATATGCTTGGTCCAGAACCAACCACCCAACATCACTTCCTGTGCCTGTGCATAAGCTTTTGTGGTATTTATTTGCTCTATAAGCTGCTCCTGGGATGCGCCCCAACATGAGAGAGACACTGGCACAAATATAAGAAACTATTTGGAATAAGGCTTCCATTTGAGTAGTGGTCCAGTAAAATTTGAGTCCCCAAGACCAGCCAGACACAGACATCCCAATTGGCAGAAAGAGACATGAACTTGGGTAACTGACATCCTTGTTGGCAAGTCAAAACCAGGTCCATCCTGGTAGACAAATTAGGACATGAATGTTAGATAAGGTAGTCCCTGCCACAGTTGAACACCCCAACCAATGGGAGCAGGGTAAGTGTACAACAGAGACACGTTCCCAAGGAAACCCCTATCCCTAAATCCTGATTGATGGAATAACTTGGCACAGATGTTTGCAGATTTGGGGCTTAAAAACCCGGTAGGATCTTAACTTGGGGTCATGGTTCAGTTCCCGAATCTGGACCATGGTCCTGGCCAACAAGTCCATAGGCTCAATAAACTATCCCTGTCTGACTGAGATCATTGTCCCTGTGGTTTGTGAGGTGATTTGGACTCCAGCGAAGAATAGACAGGGTTAGGAGTAATTGGTATATAAACTGATGACATGACCAACCACTGCACGGTGTGGTTAAGGGGAAGCAATTAGAGAGAGAGAACAGCCAGAGATGTCTGGCACAGTCCAGAGCAGAGAGAAAAAGAAGCAGATTGAACATGGCCAGCAGACTTGACTTGTCCATGAGAGAAGCAGAGAGATAGAGAAACACAGTGGGGGGTGAAGGGGGGGAGAAAGCAATAATGTAGCTAAACTAGTGCTCGAAGGAAGCTGGGGAATTATTTAGGGTAGGAGTTGGGGTGAGAAGAGCCAGGATCCAGCGTGGACCTTGAAATGTGTAACAGGCTCTTGTGATTCTGCGGGAACCTGGAGGCCAGCATGGGCTCTGATTTCCTGACAGGCAGCCATATGTGCCCTCTGCCAGTGACTCCTCCCAGTAGAGGGAAACCTGCTTCACACATTTCTGAGGAGTGTTGGCTTTTATATAATTGTCAGAAATCCTCCCATAGTTCAGGTTGAGGCTGTTTTTGGATATTTGTACAAGCTTTTGGAGTTTGGGGAAATGGAGTTTCCTTTGGACGGGACACTAAGAGAGCTAAACATGTAACTGGAGTTTTAGATAACAAAGTTTTTTCTGTTTTTTTTTCTTTTATTTCTTAGCCCAGGAAAAATTCCAGATATCTTTAACTTTACATATAAATCCCTTAATTGGACAATTTAAAAGAGATTTAATACCATGAAATACAACATTAACAAATAAATTTACCTTTTATTGTAAGAAAAATTTTTTCCTCCTCTTCTTCGAGACAGGGACTCTGTGGATAACCTTGGCTGTCTTGAAATCTGCTCTATAGACGAGGCTGGTCTTGAACTCACAGATCCATCATCTCTGCCTCCTGAGTGCTGGTATTAAAGGCATGTACCACATGCCCAGATGGCAATATCTATTTTTTGGGGGGCCTGTACCCAGTATATATAACAGCTTTCCAATCTCTGCATAGGTGGACTCCTGTTTTTTTTTTTTTTTCCAGCCTACATACCAAGATTTCTCCAAAACAAAACAAAACCTTAAGGCCTCATGCAATTGGGGCCTAGCTGCAAACAATCAGCTGGAAGAGGGTGGATATCCAGGTGAGGGCTAATGGTCTTGCTATCTCCTTTTCTGGAAGGAATACTAGCATTTATCAAGTCCAGCTGTGATGATTTAAACAGGCACAGCTGGAGTTCTAGAGACAGCAATTATTCCACTTAGAGGACACTGTGCAACATCACCGTAATAAAGAAGACTGAGTTGAAATTGCACACATAGGCTAGTCAGCGGGGTGAATTAATACAGCCTGTGTACACACCGATAAAACATTACACCTTGTAAGTTTCCAGGTAAACCTTAAGAGAAAACACAGGGCACCTTCGTGCCTTACACAGCACAGAGTTACTTATCATAATCGTCACTAAGTTTATGTTTACAGCCTCTAAGAGAAAGAGCAGAGGGAGCACTTTTAAAACAATGACGCTGGAGAGCATTGACAGCATTCGGACCTAAACGATGTCTTCATCAGCCTCCTCCTCACAGGGTTAAGGGATCTATGCTGATGCAGAAGAGAAGGTAGAGAGATCGTAAGAGCCAGGGTTGTTGGACAATGCCAAGGAAACAGTGTCTCCTAGACACAAGAGGACGGGTGCACACCGGAACTGTGTCAGTACTCGGAAGGCCTGCACAGGTTCAGCTCAGAGGGGTCCCAGCACCGAGTGGAGGATGTGGACATGAGCTCCCACCCTAACCAAGACTCCGCAGCTGATAACCCACTGGCAAAGGAAATGCCAGTTTTCTCCAACAGAATCTCAGTGGGTCTACTAACCACACTTCCACGGCAGGCCCCATGGCCAGGAATAGTTGGCCAACACAAGGAACCTCAATGGTATTTGTATAACCTTTTTGTTTCTTTATTTGGGGATTTTTGTCTGATTTATTGGTCTTTTGATTATTTGGCTTTCACTTTTTGTGTCCTGTGTGTGTGTTTCTTGGTTTTGATTTTTTTTTTTTTTTTTTTTTTTTTTTTTTTTTTTTTTAGTGAGAGCCAAAAAGAACACAAGGTTGAGAGAGGAGAGGTGAGGGGGAACTGGGAAAAATAGGAGAAACAAATCAATGTACATTGTATGAAAAAACGTGGATCTTTTTGTTTGTTTGAAGACAGGGTTTCTGTGTAGCTTTGCCTGCCCTGAACTAGCTTTGTAGACCAGGCTGGCCTCAAACTCAGAGATCTGTGTGCCTCAGCCTCCTGAGTGCTGGGATTAAAGGGGTGCACCACCACTGCCTGGTGAAAAATTTTTCAACTAAAAAAATTATCTTATTATCGAGGAAATTTTAGGCATCTTATCCTTTTGTCTTCCCACGTATGGACTTCCTGTGAGCTAGATTTACTACAGACACCTTCATACCATGTAAGCAGTAGGAGCGTCTATTGTAACAGTTTACCACATGGCCGTTCTCAAGTGCACAATGCCTGTGGCCTGACCTGCTCGGCTCTTCTGCTTCTCCCTGTCAGAGAATCCAGCCACAAGCCTGACTCAGGACAGGCGCTGTGAAGGAAACTTTGAGACAAACATGTTTGAGTTATAAGTGAGAAGGTCAAGTCTCCGGTCTAGAGCCAGTTTCTCATGACTAAAAATAGCTTGTGGCAATTTTCCAATATCACCCATATGCAAAGGGGCATCTGTTTTCCTATAAGACAGAACACAGTGATCAACACTCATAACCAGTGTGTGTGGGTGGGTGGGTGTCTGCAGATGGGGAAGGCAACCTGAACAGACTGGTAAGGGTTCTGTGTAGTGATATTTTTGAGAATTCTGGAGTTTGTTTTTTTTTTTTTTTCTTTTTTCTTTTTTTCGGAGCTGGGGACCGAACCCAGGGCCTTGCGCTTGCTAGGCAAGCGCTCTACCACTGAGCTAAATCCCCAACCCCTGGAGTTTTAGTTTCTTTAGAAACCAGGGAAACATCAGAATGTGCTTTGCTTCTAGTTCCAGGTGCGGGCTGTGGAGCTGCTTGGGGTCATCCACAGCTGACTATGATTTGCCTTGTGCTCTAGCAAAAGTGTGGTTTTGCCAGCTGCAGATAGTTTCTGCAATTGTGTGACATTTGGAATTCTGGGAACTTTACAGAGGGTACGAGAGGGTCCCTGAGAGGTGTAGTAGGTGATTGTTGGTGGGTTAGGAACGTTAGGTTTGTTAGTACCTCTGGTCAAAGGAGAAACAAAAGCAAAGAAATGAGATTACGGGATATCTGCCCCCTCCACCCTTCCTCTCCTATCTCGTATTAGTGGAAGAAATGGGGGTGGGGAGAATAAAGAGTGGGAAAAAGAACCCACAAAGTATCAAAGACCAACTACAATTCTCCCTCTTAAAAAGTCATCAGGATGCAGGATAATAGAACAGTTCTGCGAGACAGGGAGATCTCAGCTCCTTTGTGAGTCAAACTTCTGATATATTTTTTCTCTTTGACCATTTTTTTTTCCCTTTGGTTCTTTTTTTCAGAGCTGGGGACCGAACCCAGGGCCTTGCGCTTCCTAGGTAAGCGCTCTACCACTGAGCTAAATCCCCAGCCCCCTCTTTGACCATTTTAAACTTCTAAGCGTCAATCCCTGTCTTAGGGTTTCCACTACTGTGAAGAGACACCATGACCTAGGCAACTCTTATAAAGGACAATATTTAATTGAGGCTGACTTACAGGTTCAAAGATTCAGTCCATTATCATCATGGCAGAAATCATAGCAGTGTCTAGGCAAACATGGAGCTGGAGAAGGAGCTGAGAGTTCATATGAGACTATGTCTTGATCTGAAGGCAATCAGGAGGAGACGGTCTTCCAGGCAACTAGGAAGAGGGTCTTAAAGCCCACTCCCATAGTGACACACTTCTCCAACAAGGCCGCACCTAATAGTGCCACTCCCTTGGCCAAGCATATTCAAGCCACCACAATCCCCTTGGTCGAGAATAAGGTCACTACTATAAGATAGGATGGCCCCTATGGAGTTGGTACAGGACACACCCCAAACGGCAAGCAGGGTCTGGGAAAGGCTGCAAAGACAGACATTGAGCGGTGACGGTGGCAGCAGCGGTGGCAGCAAGCATGTGTTTTTGCAGGAGTGGCTCTTTAAAAACAAAGAAGGGGGGGCTGGAGAGATGGCTCAGTGGTTAAGAGCACTGACTGCTCTTCTGGAGGTCCTGAGTTCAATTCCCAGCAACCACACGGTGGCTCACAACCATCTGTAATGGGATCTGATGCCCTCTTCTGGTGTGCACAAAGACAGCAACAGTGTACTCATATAAAATAAATGAATCTAAAGATTAAAAATAAAAATAAAAAAAGAAGAGGAGTCTGTCCTAGGATGAGCTAGTAAATCCAGACTGGAGATATTAACCAAATAATGGATTTTGGTTGTTGGACCTTGGCATTTTTATCTCACCACGGGAGGGTGGAGCAGGGGCAGCTGGGCAAGGAAAGGATGGCAGGTAACAGGCACATGGCTGGGTTAGAATAGATGTAAACCGTGCCCAGCTATAGTGCAAGAAGCTTGTTAATGAATACACCAGGTCTCCCTGTCATTATTTCAGAGCAAGGGCAGGAATAGAAAAGCCCCAAATCACACTTTTACGTTTGCTGTCCAACGTGTTAAGCACAGAATCCAAACTTAAGACAGATTCAGGTATTAGAGAAGACCCGGGTGGCAGGTGCTGACAAGCCTGGAAACAGGAGGCTCTTAGGAACCCCTGCTATATGTTGGGGTTCAGGAGTCTCCCAACAAACCACACGAACACCAGTATCAGTTAAACAGGGATGGCTTATTGAATGCACACCCCAAGACTGTTCAACCATGGCAACAGCTCAAGGCTGTGAGCTGGACATTTCTCAGGGCCACCTTATAAAGACTAAAACGGCAAAAACCACAATGAGTTCATACACAAGGGCTGGAAGTGCTGCCTGGTGGTCCGCCCCAACTCAAGCCATTTTAGACATAATAGTTCACATTGACCTTTAATTTAATGGGCCCTGTGTGAAGCTTATAGTTGTGGAGTTTGTTAAGATTTACAAAGCTCGGGGCTGGGGATTTAGCTCAGTGGTAGAGCGCTTACCTAGGAAGCGCAAGGCCCTGGGTTCGGTCCCCAGCTCCGAAAAAAAGAATAAAAAAAAAAATTTTTACAAAGCTCATAACATACAGAACACATCAGGGTATGTGGTCAGCATGACCCTGCTCTGAGTCAAGTTATTTCTCTATGTCAATGACTGGCAGGCACATTACAGCAACGATACGTAACCGCTATCGGGCATGGAACAGCTATGTTGGGGCCTGGGAACAGACTTCGACACTGTACAACAAGGCTAGGCCAGTTGCCCAGTAATTGAGTGGGGCCTGGGAGCAGTGGCTGCTGGTGGGAGGTACAGCCCAAGTGCTGCCTCCTGTGGGAAAAACTTCCAGGAGACCGCAGCCTTGGGAAAGAAGATACAGGTTATCCTGAGCTTGGCATCATGGCCTCGGCTTTGCCAGTTAAGACTGAAAGGGTGCAAAGCCTCAGTGCTCAGCAGAGGAGGTTTCTTCCAAGTGGGGATTGCCACAGGGAAACTGAGTCTGTGAGCAGCTTCAGGGTAAGAGCAGGAGACCATGACAGACAGATTGCTTGGCTCCTTTAAGCACAGCTGGGCTGCACCCCTGGGAAAAATACTTCTCAGAGCTGAGGCACTGAGCAGAGGACCCGCAGCAGGGTAGAGCACGCCTGCTGAAGCAGTTCCTGGTTGATTCCCTCGAACGTGAGACTTGGCAGATAACAGGTACAGACAGACGGGTGAAAACGTGTCTTCTCTGTAAACTGAAGGGCTGGGGTGGTGCTAGTCACAGCATCGAGCACAGAAGCCAGAGACAAAGACAGAAGAAGAAATCTGAGCACAGATGAACTTCTGATCAGGCAAAATGTTTAGAACTATAAAGAGAGACTGGATATTTAAAAAAAATCATAGAATTAAATAGTTTGGAAATAATAAAACAAAATCCTCAAATAAGAATGAAAAAGAGGGCTGGAGAGATGGCTCAGCGGTTAGGAACACTGACTGCTCTTCCGGAGGTCCTGAGTTCAAATCCCAGCAACCACATGGTGGCTCACAACCATAGGTAATGGGGTCTGATGCCCTCTTCTGGTGTGTCTGAGGACAGCTACAGTGTACTCACATACATAAAAAATAAATTAGAAAAAAAATAATTCCCCATAAGAGTTTAAAGAAAGTTAAATACAAAAAAAGATATTAAGTTTAAAAGGTGACAAGAGAGAAATAAATAAATGCACACAGAAAATAGAATCTCCAAATAAAAGAGGAAGAAAAATAAAGTCTCTAAAGAAGAGGGAAAAACAGAGATGCTTTTAAAGGCACAGAGATGCTAGAGAAAGTAAGGAAACTGAGCACAGACGGAATAGAAATACTGAATTTAAATACAAAAATAAGGTCTCCAACGGAAGGGATTCTAAGGTGAATGATGCCTCATTCCAAGTTAGCATGGGTGGTGTCCCTCATTCAGAGGATTGGTTACAAGTTGTTAATGGTCTTGGTCAAGGAGAATGCAAAGTAATGGAAGCTAGATTCAGGGATTCCTCTCTCTCTTTAGGGAATGAAGGGGGGGAAGGCGATTAAAAGAAAGAGGAGGATATAGAAATGATAGGAAAAAAGTTTCTGGGGTTGGGGATTTAGCTCAGTGGTAGAGCGCTTGCCTAGCAAGCGCAAGGCCCTGGGTTCGGTCCCCAGCTCCGGAAAAAAAAAAAAAATTAAAAATAAAAAAAGAAAAAAAAAAAGGAAAAAAGTTTCTATTATTGAATCTACTTTTAAACTAAAGAACTGTATTATGTTTCAACTTTTAAGGTATTGTATGTAAAAGTGGGGCTTTTTTTTTTTAATTTTATTTATGAGTACACTGCAGCTGTCTTCAGACACACCAGAAGAGGGCATCAGATCCCATTACAGATGGTTATGAGCCACCATGTGGGTGCTGGGATTTGAACTCAGGACCTCTGGAAGAGCAGTCAGTGCTCTTACTCTCTGAGCCATCCCTCCAGCCCCCAAAAGTGGGGCTTTTTATGCCCATCACTAACCTCCCAGAAAAACGACTCTGAGACTCAAATTATATTTACAGATACCTTGGCCATAAGCTTTGTCTGTTCCTTGACTGGCTCATACATTACTCATCCCATTATGCTAATCTAAGTTCTGCCGTTTGCCAGGTCACCTCTGCTCAGCTCCCATGCTTCTGACCTCCTCCATGTTCCCGGGTGAATCCTCGGCACCTGGCTCTGTCCCAGAATCCTTACTTCCAACCAGAACTTCCTCCTTCTACTTCCTGCCTCAGCTATAGGCCAGTCAGCCTTACTTGACAGGTGAAGCTTCCAAACAGACATAAGATGATCCTTCCACAGTTGTACCTGTGCAACTCACTTTAAAATGCAATGTGAAGTTCTAGTCCTTGAAAGCTGCTATGACAAACTGTTTAAGATAACTGAAGAATGCCAGTCAATCAAACTTGTGCTCATGCTAGGTACCACTTTAGTTAATTACAGAAGTAAGCTTTTACGTAGCTTCCTATAGATGTTTTCAAAGTTGGACAGAGAGTGGGTAGCTAGAAACAGCAGCATTTGCCTATTCAGATATACTGTATAGAGACAGGTGGTCTTCAGAAACCTCAGAGAGCCACAGAATGTAGCATTTTAACAATATTTTATTAATAAAAGGCCTTCATGACAGTGAGACGCGACTGTTCCTGGCAGCACCCCCATTCTTCAAAGAAGGTGATGAGCGTCGAGAACTCCATATGGAATCGCTTCAAATGTGGCACGCAAGCCACTGGGCGAGAAGCTGTCTTTGTCTAAACTGCTGACAGCACGCTGTCCAGTCTGCGGACAAGCAGCCCATGGAAGAAAGTGTCTGCAGAGCTTTGCAAGGATGTGGTAGGCAAGTGCTTCCTAACTCCTGCTTCGCGGAAAAGTCTCTCATTCCCTGAGCCAGAAGTCTGAAGATGAGGCTGCAACAACAGAGAAACCGTGGACAGTCACCCTGGCCAGTCTCCTGTCATTTCTACAGCTCTGAAAGCTGTTTGCTCTACACTTCCTGTTTTCTCAGGTTATGTTTACCCTTCTCAGGCCTCTGATGGGGTTGAAGACCAGGTAGTTATAGCCTCACAGTTAAGCCTAAGTTATTTAGGATCTAAGAAAATGTTTTAAGGTCTAAAAAGATATTTATAGGTTGATAAACACAAGTTATAATAGAAAATGAACTAGGTACAGAAGTTTGGGTTCACCTAGATAAGATAAATAATAAAATACTTGCTGGAAGTTGACCAATACGAATGGACTGGACATTGTAAATACAATTCTCACCTGGTAGTTCTCATATTTGTTCTTAAAGTTTATTAATGTAAGAGGAGTCTTGTACTGAACCAAAAGGGGGAGATGCTTGGGACATTTTCCTGTACTGTGTATGCATAAGCTGCTTTCTGTACCCATAAGTCTGGATGCAGTCCAGACCTTGGTTTGACTCAGTATGTTGTAAAGTATTGTTCGCCATCACCTCCTGATTGGTTAAATAAAGATCTGAATAGCCTATACCTAGCTGAGCAGGAGAGGATAAGGTGGGACTTCCGTGCTCTGAGGGTCTCAGGTGGAAGTTGGGAATCGTCACCTCGGGAGGGTAGATGGAACCGGAGCATCCAGGGAGGGGCTAAGATGGCTGATAACGGGGTTGGGGATTTAGCTCAGTGGTAGAGCGCTTGCCTAGGAAGCGCAAGGCCCTGGGTTCGGTCCCCAGCTCCGGAAAAAAGAACCAAAAAAAAAAAAAAAAGGCTGATAACAGTAACTGGGCACATGGCAGGGTCGTAGGCAGTACAGTAGGGTTAGAATAGCTGTGAACCGTGGCCAGCTGTAGTGCAAGAAGCTTTTAAATAAATAAATCAGGTCTCTTTTGTTTCAGAACAAGGGCAGATATAGTAAAGTTCCAAATAGTACTTGTACGGCCGCCACCCCACATCTTTCCTCCGTGTCCTTCTCTGCGCATGCTCTCTTTTTCTCTCACTCCTTCCCTCCCTCTGGCTCCCGGTCTGCAGTAATTTTCCTGTCCTTGTTTTCCAAGACCAGCCAACCCGTCCAAGAGGTATACCTGCTTTTATACTTTAAATTCAGCTTGAACTGGTTTATTACATAAGCAGAGAAAACCTATTGCTAGCGTCAAGAATGAATCTATTTACATTTCAAATGTTACCCATTTCCCAGCTTCCCCTCCGCAACCCCCTATCCCAGCCCCACTTCTTTTCTAGGAGCCATATCACTTCCAGCATTCACAGCCTGACTGGAGCCCTGTGGACCCTATTTGTCCCAGACTCCACTTCACCCACTTTGGTCTTGTGTATAGCAACATCTGATACCTCAGAGTGTTGTAGAAATTATTTAATCCCAATCCAGGATTTCTATCCCACTTTTGATCAGTTTCCAGATAAAAGACACACAAATTTTATTATTTACAATAAGCCTTAATCAGCACTAGAGCTGGGCAGATATCTACCTCCTATGCTATATTAAAATCAATTTCCCATGGACAACCCTAAGTTATTACTTACTCTGTTTCATCTGGGTTGCTCTTAACTCGAATTGGCCAGCCCTCAGGGTCATGCTTTCTTGACTCCTAACCCTTGACATCCTTCCCCTCCCCCTCCTCCTCCTCCCTCTTCCTCTCCCTCCTCCTCCCCCTCCTCCTTCCCCTCCTCCTCTTCCTTCACCTACTTTTCCCTCCCTCATGGTCTCCTCAGACCCCCAGGCCTGGAACACCAAGCAACACCAACCTCAATTCTGCCCAGCTATTGGCTGTGGGCATCTTTATTCACCAATCAGAAGTAACTTAGGGGCAAGGTCACATAGGTCTATAATGTTGACCCCAGACAAAGTCCCCCTTCTTATAGGGAACCAGGGGAACTCCCTAGAAGGATTAGGTAATCTAAAATGTCATAGTTAGGTGCTAAGGGAGTCATAGGTGGTCAGTGATCTGCATTCCTATATCCTGAGCGTTCAGTCATGTGATGAAATACTGCAGTAGCCCAGTACAGGTGGCCCATTCGGAGATAAGATATTCCCCGTTTTTGCCATTATCCCCAGGCTGGTCTTTGGGATAGGGTTTTATGATCTTGTTCTGAATTTTATGATCTGTTCCTAGAGCTTGTTCCTAGAGTCTCATGACTTAGTTTCCAGGGCTTGTGGTCTATTTCTGAAGCTGGTGTCTTATGGCCTTTTTAAAACCAGGCCTGGTCCTTCAATGGAGACAAATGCTGCCCCTTCACCACAGCCACCACAGCTGTCCTGCTCGTACTGGGACCTTATCATGCAGGGCTCAGTGGACAAGGCTACAAGGCTCAGCCATTCTTTTTAGAGCTACCAGAGCCATTGTCTTGTCCTGAGCAAGATTCAGAACTCCTTCATCCTATGAATAAGGTCCTAGGTCTTAATTAAACCTCTTGCTTCAAAAAAGGTTGGGCCAGCATCTTGTCCCTGAGGCACAGACGAGGCAGGCTCCAGTAGTGAAAGTGAGTTTGCTATCTAGTTTATCCTGCTCACTTCAACTTAACTGCTGGCTAATTTCCTCAAAGAAGGTTCTCTCTTTTACCCTAGATAGTAAAGTCTCTTCAACGTTTTGTTTTGTTTTGTTTTGTTTTGTTTTGTTTTCAGAAGATACACAGGCACCACATTCATTTACAGAGTCAAAGATTTCAACATACTCTTCCATTGTTTTCCTGATGGATCCGAGTCAGCCTTCCTAGGAAGGACCCCGGGTGGGCAGACAGTCCTACCCCAACATAAGCTTTCAGGAAACTCCTAGAGGGACAGCTTGACAAGAGCTCTCTTACACCCACAGGGTGGGTGGGGTCTGGTGGAGAGCTGGGGCCTAGTCTTGGTAACTTACCTTATCCTGCAGGTTCTTTTTGTTTCCTTACCTCAGAGTTTGGACTGTCTGTTAGCATTACAGAAAGCCACAGAGGAAGCACCCAGGACACCACAGGAGTACTCATAATTTGTCTTCCTAGGATTATTCTCTCAGGCTGGTTGAGCAGCCTTTCCAGCAGCACAAGGGGCTGGCACTGAACAAATCTTATTGGGACCTCCAAAACAACACAGGGTTTGGGTTTTGAACCTTGGACAAGAGACTAAGGTGCATATTTTACCTATCAAAGCAGCCATGCCTCCAGGTTCTCCCAGCATCCCTCAGTCACTTCCTGGAATACCCTGCCCCATCCAGGAACTTTCCAGCCCAGGAGCTGGGCACCCCTTCCTTGAGAGAGTCTTCCCTATATAATGCAAACATTTTGTCTATCTTCTTCTCTCTCTTCTCCTTCTCTTCCTCCTCCTCCTCCTGCTGCTGCTGCTCCTCCTCCTCTTCATCCTCCTCCTCTTCTTTCCTCCCTCCCTCCCCTATAACCCCCTTTCCCATGGCAACTTCCCTGGCCTCAATCCTTGGGACCAGTGAACCTGCCTGAGTGCAGCTTCCCAATCAGCCTGCTTTTGATATAACCTAATCTGGCTTTGTTGGTATCAGGAACTGCTTTCATCTCCAGCAATGATGCCACCTGGTCACAGGCACATCCGTTGCCATGGCAACGGCCATACATTCCCAGCATGCATTTGGTTCAGCTTCCACCTTCACCTGGGACCTTTCCTGCTCCCTACCTTTTCTCTCTCTCTTCTCCCTCTCTTGTCTCTGCCATCTCAATAAACCTCCTCCATGTGAGACCGTGTTGGCCTAGTGTGGTTTGTCCTGACCCGAGTTGTGATTTCCATCCCAACAGGCTTAAACTGGCTCCTTTCACCTTTGGCAGGAAAATAACCTATCACAGGAAACTATGCCTCCTTGCTCCATGGAAATTCACTCCACACACTCAGGAAAAATGAAGGGAAACTCAACTGATAGGGCACTTCTGGCTCTGGCTGATGCCCGAAGAGAAGACACCAACTACTCTTAGAAGATTTTACTAATTTATGTACCATGCAAACATCCGCATTCCACACAGTCATCAACAGACTCGGGAGACTGAAAGTCTGACCACTTGGGCAGATGGGAGATTTATACAACAGAAAAACTGCCACGATTCCTTTTTTAGTTCTTTGTTTTTTGTTTGTTTGTTTGTTTGTTTGTTTGCTTGTTTTTTGTTCTTGGTTTTTTGTTTGTTCGTTTGTTTGTTTTGTTTTTTGTTTTTTTGTTTTTGTTTGGTTTTGTTTTTGAGGTAGGGTTTCTCTCTGTAGCTCTGGCCATCCTGGAACTCACTCTGTAGACTGGGCTGGGCTTAGACTAAGCTAGCCCCCTGCCTCTGCTTCCCAACTGCTGGAATTAAAGGCATGTTGTAGTACCACCTGGCAGACTGTTTCTTAAATACACCAATGCTGTCCTCTTGAAAGCTGTTTCCTTATTTTATAAGAGAATGGTTTTC